>NW_026871458.1:0-147704 GCF_028564815.1 Eubalaena glacialis
GTCAAATGAAGACAATGAGGCAGATTTCCTTGGCATGCAGGACGTGAGAGAACCGAATCCCTGGAGCTGTTGATGTGCTGAGGACATCTAGCTTTCCCAAGGAAGGGTGCAGTGTATTGCCCTACTCTCTGAATAGATAGAGTGACTTGGAAAGGCTTACGGCCTGGATGTTTCTTAGAAGGGCAGTGGAACGTGCTGGTACTCACTGTATTTGTAGGCAATGGGGTGCCCACACGAGGCTCCTAAGGGTCTGGAAAAGCGTAGAAACGTTAAAGTAAAGCAGAAGTGTGAATACGAGGTAATGTAAACTGCAACACGCTTTCGCTTCAGCAGGGCTCTTCAGGCCTTAGCGTGAGACAAGTACTCACGTCAAGTTTTCCTTTAGCTCTAGACCTGACAGGATGAGCTAACACCCATACTATGGAAGCACCGTGCTTCTTTAGAGAAAACTCCTTTTCGTTCCAGAGGGCTAACTACAGTGACTAGAGGCCTATCAAAAATAGAGTTATTTAGGTAGCTTCAGCGCAGCATGATTAAGGGCTTTAAATAAGGGAAAGCAAGGCTTGTGCCATCAGGTCTTCTTTGCCAGTGAACAATCAGCCTGAAGCCTTCTGATTTCTAACAAGTCAAAAGAGACTCTAGCTCTACCCTGGTCCCTTGCCTGAATCAACTTTTCTTCCCAAAGTGTTCTCCATGTAGCGAACTCACTCATCCTTGGAACACTCTAAGTAGGCTATCGGTCCTTAGCCTATTCAAAATACTGCAGTGTAACAGGAACAACTGTGCTTTGGTTGCAGTAGGAACGCAAGCCTCCTTTCTCCTGTAGGTATGGGATCCTTGAGTGTGAGTTCCTGGAAGGAAGACGAAGCAGATTGTGATTCTAAGTGCAGTCAAATGAAGACAATGAGGCAGATTTCCTTGGCATGTAGGACATGAGAGAACAGAATCCCTGGAGCTGTTGGTGTGCTGAGGACATCTAGCTTTCCCAAGGAATGGTGCAGTATATTGCCCTACTCTCTGAATAGATAGAGTGACTTGGAAAGGCTTACGGCCTGGATGTTTCTTAGAAGGGCAGTGGAACGTGCTGGTACTCACTGTATTTGTAGGCAATGGGGTGCCCACACGAGGGTCCAAAGTGTCTGGAAAAGCGTAGAAATGTTAAAGTAAAGCAGAACTCCGAATACTAGCTAATGGAAACTGCAACACGCTTTTGCTTCAGCAGGGCTCTTCAGGCCTTACCCTGAGGCAAGTACTTATGTCAAGGTTCCCTTTAGCTCTAGAGCCTGACAGGATGAGCTAACACCCATGCTATGGAAGCACCGTGCTTCTTTAGAGAAAACTCCTTTTCGTTCCAGAGGGCTAACTACAGTGACTAGAGGCCTATCAAAAATAGAGTTATTTAGGTAGCTTCAGGGCAGCATGACTAAGAGCTTTTAATAAGGGAAAGCAAGGCTTTTGCCATCAGGACTTCTTTGCCGGTGAACAATCAGCCTGAAGCCTTCTGATTTCTAAGAAGTCAAAAGAGACTCTAGCTCTACCCTGGTCCCTTGCCTGAATCAACTTTTCTTCACAAAGTGTTCTGCATGTAGCGAACTCCCTCAAATTTGAAATGCTCTATGTAGGCTATCGGGCCTTAGCCTATTCTGAAATCCTGCAGTGTAACAGGAAAACTGTGCTTTCGTTGCAGTAGGAATGCAAGCCTCCTTTTTACTGTAGGTAAGGGGTCCTTGCGTGTGAGTTCCTAGAAGAAAGGGAAAGCAGATTGTGATTCTAAGTGCAGTCAAATGAAGACAATGAGGCAGATTTCCTTGGCATGCACGATGTGAGAGAACAGAATCCCTGGAGCTGTTGGTGTGCTGAGGACATCTAGCTTTCCCAAGGAAGGGTGCAGTGTATTGCCCTACTCTCTGAATACATAGAGTGACTTGGAAAGGCTTACGGCCTAGATGTTTCTTAGAAGGGCAGTGGAACGTGCTGGTACTCACTGTATTTGTAGGCAATGGGGTGCCCACACGAGGCTCCTAAGGGTCTGGAAAAGCGTAGAAACGTTAAAGTAAAGCAGAAGTGTGAATACGAGGTAATGTAAACTGCAACACGCTTTCGCTTCAGCAGGGCTCTTCAGGCCTTAGCGTGAGGCAAGTACTCACGTCAAGTTTCCCTTTAGCTCTAGAGCCTAACAGGATGAGCTCCCACCCATACTATGGAAGCACCGTGCTTCTTTATAGAAAACTCCTTTTCGTTCCAGAGGGCTAACTACAGTGACTAGAGGCCTATCAAACATAGAGTTATTTAGGTAGCTTCAGGGCAGCATGACTAAGGGCTTTTAATAAGGGAAAGCAAGGCTTTTGCCATCAGGTCTTCTTTGCCTGTGAACAATCAGCCTGAAGCCTTCTGATTTCTAACAAATCAAAAGAGACTCTAGTTCTACCCTGGTCCCTTGCCTGAATCAACTTTTCTTCACAAAGTGTTCTACATGTAGCGAAGTCCCTCAAATTTGAAATGCTCTATGTAGGCTATCGGGCTTTAGCCTATTCTAAAATCCTGCAGGGTAACAGGAACATCTGTGCTTTGGTTGCAGAAGGAATGCAAGCCTCCTTTCTCCTGTAGGTATGGGATCCTTGAGTGTGAGTTCTTGGAAGGAAGACGAAGCAGATTGTGTTTCTAAGTGCAGCTCAAATGAGGACAATGAGGCAGACTTCCATGGCATGTAGGACGTGAGAGAACAGAATCCCTGGAGATGTTGGTGTGCTGAGGACATCAAGCTTTCCCAAGGAAGGGTGCAGTGTATTGCCCTACTCTCTGAATGCAGAGTGACTTGGAAAGACTTACGGCCTGGATGTTTCTTAGAAGGGCAGTGGAGCCTGCTGGTGTTCACTGTATTTGTAGGCAATGGGGTGCCCACACGAGGGTCCAAAGTGTCTGGAAAAGCGTAGAAACGTTAAAGTAAAGCAGAACTGCGAATACGAGGTAATGGAAACTGCAACACGCTTTCGCTTCAGCCGGGCTCTTCAGGCCTTAGCGTGAGGCAAGTACTCACGTCAAGTTTCCCTTTAGCTCTAGAGCCTGACAGGATGAGCTCCCACCCATACTATGGAAGCACCGTGTTTCTTTAGAGAAAACTGCTTTTTGTTCCAGAGGGCAAACTACAGTGAGTAGAGGCCAGTCAAAAATAGAGTTATTTAGGTAGCTTCAGGGCAGCATGACTAAGAGCTTTTAATAAGGGAAAGCAAGGCTTGTGCCATCAGGTCTTCTTTGCCAGTGAACAATCAGCCTGAAGCCTTCTGATTTCTAACAAGTCAAAAGAGACTCTAGCTCTACCCTGGTCCCTTGCCTGAATCAACTTTTCTTCACAAAGTGTTCTGCATGTAGCGAACTCCCTCAAATTTGAAATGCTCTATGTAGGCTATCGGGCCTTAGCCTATTCTAAAATCCTGCAGTGTAACAGGAAAACTGTGGTTTCATTGCAGTAGGAATGCAAGCCTCCTTTCTACTGTAGGTATGGGGTCCTTGGGTGTGAGTTCCTAGAAGAAAGGCGAAACCGATTGTGTTTCTAAGTGCAGCTCAAATGAGGACAATGAGGCAGACTTCCATGGCATGTAGGACTTGAGAGAACAGAATCCTTGGAGCTGTTGGTGCGCTGAGGACATCTAGCTTTCCCAAGAAGGGTGCAGTGTATTGCCCTACTTTCTGAATGCAGAGTGACTTGGAAAGACTTACGGCCTGGATGTTTCTTAGAAGGGCAGTGGAACGTGCTGGTACTCACTGTATTTGTAGGCAATGTGGTGCCCACACGAGGGTTCTAAGTGTGTGGAAAAGTGTAGAAACGTTAAAGTAAAGCAGAACTGCGAATACGAGCTACTGGAAACTGCAACACGCTTTCGCTTCCTCAGGGCTCTTCAGGCCTTAGCGTGAGGCAAGTATTCATGTCAAGTTTCCCTTTAGCTCTACAGCCTGACAGGATGAGCTCCCATCCGTACTATGGAAGCACCGTGTTTCTTTAGAGAAAACTGCTTTTTGTTCCAGAGGGCTAACTACAGTGACTAGAGGCCAGTCAAAAATAGAGTTATTTAGGTAGCTTCAGGGCAGCATGACTAAGAGCTTTTAATATGGGAAAGCAAGGCTTATGCCATCAGGTCTTCTTTGCAGGTGAACAATCAGCCTGAAGCCTTCTGATTTCTAACAAGTCAAAAGAGACTCTAGCTCTACCCTGGTCCCTTGCCTGAATCAACTTTTCTTCACAAAGTGTTCTCCATGTAGCGAACTCCCTCAAATTTGAAATGTTCTATGTAGGCTATCGGGCTAGAATAGGCTAAAGCCTATTCTAAAATCCTGCAGTGTAACAGGAAAACTGTGGTTTCGTTGCAGTAGGATGCAAGCCTCCTTTCTACTGTAGGTATGGGGTCCTTGGGTGTGAGTTCCTGGAAGAAAGGCGAAGCAGATTGTGTTTCTAAGAGCAGCTCAAAATCGGACAATGAGGCAGACTCCATGGCATGTAGGACGTGAGAGAACAGAATCCCTGGAGCTGTTGGTGTGCTGAGGACATCTAGCTTTCCCAAGGAAGGGTGCAGTGTATTGCCCTACTCTCTGAACACATAGAGTGACTTGGAAAGGCTTACGGCCTGGATGTTTCTTAGAAGGGCAGTACGGCCTGCTGGTACTCACTGTATTGGTAGGCAATGGGGTGCCCACACGAGGGTCCAAAGAGTCTGGAAAACCGTAGAAACGTTAAAGTAAAGCAGAACTGCGAATACGAGCTAATGTAAACTGCAACACGCTTTCGCTTCAGCAGGGCTCTTCAGGCCTTAGCGTGAGGTAAGTACTGACGTCAAGTTTCCCTTTAGCTCTAGAGCCTGACGGGATGAGCTACCACCCATGCTATGGAAGCATCGTGCTTCGTTAGAGAAATCTTTTCGTCCTGAGTGTAACTACAGTGACTAGAGGCCAGTCAGAAATAGACGTATTTAGGTAGCTTCAGGGCAACCTGAATAGAGCTTTTAATATGGGAAACAAGGCTTGTGCCATCAGGTCATCTTTTGCGGTGAACACGAAGTCTAAACCCATCTGATTTCCAACAAGTCAAAAGAGACTCTAGCTACACCCTGTTCCCTTGCCTGAATCAACTTTTCTTCCCAAAGTGTTCTGCATGTAGCGAACTCACTCATCCTTGGAACACTCTAAGTAGGCTATCGGTCCTTAGCCTATTCAAAATACTGCAGTGTAACAGGAACAACTGTGCTTTGGTTGCAGTAGGAACGCAAGCCTCCTTTCTCCTGTAGGTATGGGGTCCTTGAGTGTGAGTTCCTAGAAGAAAGGCGAATCAGATTGTGTTGCTAAGTGCAGCTCAAATGAGGACAATGAGGCAGACTTCCATGGCATGTAGGACGTGAGAGAACAGAATCCCTGGAGCTGTTGGTGTGCTGAGGACATCTAGCTTTCCCAAGGAAGGGTGCAGTGTATTGCCCTGCTCTCTGAATGCAGAGTGACTTGGAAAGACTTACGGCCTGGAAGTTTCTTAGAAGGGCAGTGGAACCTGCTGGTACTCACTGTATTTGTAGGCAGTGGGGTGCCCACACGAGGGTCCTAAGTGTCTGGAAAAGCGGAGAAACGTTAAAGTAAAGCAGAACTGCGAATACTAGCTAATGGAAACTGCAACACGCTTTCGCTTCAGCAGGGCTTTTCAGGCCTTAGCGTGAGGCAAGTACTCACGTCAAGTTTCCCTTTAGCTCTAGAGCCTGACAGGATGAGCTCCCACCCATACTATGGAAGCACCGTGTTTCTTTAGAGAAAACTGCTTTTTGTTCTAGAGGGCTAACTACAGTGACTAGAGGCCAGTCAAAAAGAGAGTTATTTAGGTAGCTTCAGGGCAGCATGACTAAGAGCTTTTAATATGGGAAAGCAAGGCTTGTGCCATCAGGTCTTCTTTGCAGGTGAACAATCAGCCTGAAGTCTTCTGATTTCTAACAAGTCAAAAGAGACTCTAGCTCTACCCTGGTCCCTTGCCTGAATCAACTTTTCTTCACAAAGTGTTCTCCATGTAGCGAACTCCCTCAAATTTGAAATGCTCTATGTAGGCTATCGGGCTAGAATAGGCTAAAGCCTATTCTAAAATCCTGCAGTGTAACAGGAAAACTGTGGTTTCGTTGCAGTAGGATGCAAGCCTCCTTTCTACTGTAGGTATGGGGTCCTTGGGTGTGAGTTCCTGGAAGAAAGGCGAAGCAGATTGTGTTTCTAAGAGCAGCTCAAAATCGGACAATGAGGCAGACTCCATGGCATGTAGGACGTGAGAGAACAGAATCCCTGGAGCTGTTGGTGTGCTGAGGACATCTAGCTTTCCCAAGGAAGGGTGCCGTGTATTGCCCTACTCTCTGAACACATAGAGGGACTTGGAAAGGCTTACGGGCCTGGATGTTTCTTAGAAGGGCGTACAGGCTGCCAGTAGGAAAGTGACGGGCCGGTGGGATGACGCAGGTACTCACTAATGTATTGGTAGGCAATGGGGTGCCCACACGAGGGTCCAAGAGTTCTGGAAAACCGTTAGAAACGTTAAAGTAAAGCAGAACTGCGAATACGAGCTAATGTAAACTGCAACACGCTTTCGCTTCAGCAGGGCTCTTCAGGCCTTAGCGTGAGGCAAGTACTGACGTCAAGTTTCCCTTTAGCTCTAGAGCCTGACGGGATGAGCTACCACCCATGCTATGGAAGCATCGTGCTTCGTTAGAGAAACCTTTTCGTCCAGAGTGTAACTACAGTGACTAGAGGCCAGTCAGAAATAGACGTATTTAGGTAGCTTCAGGGCAGCCTGAATAGAGCTTTTAATATGGGAAACAAGGCTTGTGCCATCAGGTCATCTTTTGCGGTGAACACGAAGTCTAAACCCTTCTGATTTCCAACAAGTCAAAAGAGACTCTAGCTACACCCTGTTCCCTTGCTTGAATCAACATTACTTCCCAAAGTGTTCTGCATGTAGCGAACTCACTCATCCTTGGAACACTTTGAGTAGGCTATCGGTCCTTAGCCTATTCAAAATCCTGCAGTGTAACAGGAAACAGTGGTTTCGTTGCAGTAGGAATGCAAGCCTCGTTTCTACTGTAGGTATGGGGTCCTTGGGTGTGAGTTCCTAGAACAGAGGTGAAGCAGATTGTGTTGCTAAGTGCAGCTCAAATGAGGACAATGAGGCAGACTTCCATGGCATGTAGGACGTGAGAGAACAGAATCCCTGGAGCTGTTGGTGTGCTGAGGACATCTAGCGTTCCCAAGGAAGGGTGCAGTGTATTGCCCTAGTCTCTGAATACATAGAGTGACTTGGAAAGGCTTACGGCCTGGATGTTTCTTTGAAGGGCAGTGGAGCCTGCTGCTACTCACTGTATTTGTAGGCAATGGGGTGCCCACACGAGGTTCCTAGGTGTCTGGAAATGTGTAGAAACGTTAAAGTAAAGCAGAACTTCGAATACGAGCTGAGGCAAACTGCAACACGCTTTCGCTTCAGCAGGGCTCCTCAGGCCTTAGCGTGAGACAAGTACTCACGTCAAGTTTCCCTTTAGCTCTAGAGCCTGATAAGATGAGCTCCCACCCATACTATGGAAGCACCGTGTTTCCTTAGAGAAAACTGCTTTTTGTTCCAGAGGGCTAACTACAGTGACTAGAGGCCAGTCAAAAAGAGAGTTATTTAGGTAGCTTCAGGGCAGCATGACTAAGAGCTTTTAAGAAGGGAAAGCAAGGCTCGTGCCATCAGGTTTCTTTGCCGGTGAACCATCAGCCTGAAGCCTTCTGATTTCTAACAAGTCAAAAGAGACTCTAGCTCTACCCTTGTCCCTTGCCTGAATCAACTTTTCTTCACAAAGTGTTCTACATGTAGCGAACTGCCTCAAATTTGAAATGCTCTATGTAGGCTATCGGTCCTTAGGCTATTCTAAAATCCTGCAGGGTAACAGGAACAACTGTGCTTTGGTTGCAGAAGGAACGCAAGCCTCCTTTCTCCTGTAGGTATGGGGTCCTTGAGTGTGAGTTCCTAGAAGAAAGGCGAATCAGATTGTGTTGCTAAGTGCAGCTCAAATGAGGACAATGAGGCAGACTTCCATGGCATGTAGGACGTGAGAGAACAGAATCCCTGGAGCTGTTGGTGTGCTGAGGACATCTAGCTTTCCCAAGGAAGGGTGCAGTGTATTGCCCTGCTCTCTGAATGCAGAGTGACTTGGAAAGACTTACGGCCTGGAAGTTTCTTAGAAGGGCAGTGGAACCTGCTGGTACTCACTGTATTTGTAGGCAGTGGGGTGCCCACACGAGGGTCCTAAGTGTCTGGAAAAGCGGAGAAACGTTAAAGTAAAGCAGAACTGCGAATACTAGCTAATGGAAACTGCAACACGCTTTCGCTTCAGCAGGGCTTTTCAGGCCTTAGCGTGAGGCAAGTACTCACGTCAAGTTTCCCTTTAGCTCTAGAGCCTGACAGGATGAGCTCCCACCCATAGTATGGAAGCACCGTGTTTCTTTAGAGAAAACTGCTTTTTGTTCCAGAGGGCTAACTACAGTGACTAGAGGCCAGTCAAAAAGAGAGTTATTTAGGTAGCTTCAGGGCAGCATGACTAAGAGCTTTTAATATGGGAAAGCAAGGCTTGTGCCATCAGGTCTTCTTTGCCGGTGAACAATCAGCCTGAAGTCTTCTGATTTCTAACAAGTCAAAAGAGACTCTAGCTCTACCCTGGTCCCTTGCCTGAATCAACTTTTCTTCACAAAGTGTTCTCCATGTAGCGAACTCCCTCAAATTTGAAATGCTCTATGTAGGCTATCGGGCTAGAATAGGCTAAAGCCTATTCTAAAATCCTGCAGTGTAACAGGAAAACTGTGGTTTCGTTGCAGTAGGATGCAAGCCTCCTTTCTACTGTAGGTATGGGGTCCTTGGGTGTGAGTTCCTGGAAGAAAGGCGAAGCAGATTGTGTTTCTAAGAGCAGCTCAAAATCGGACAATGAGGCAGACTCCATGGCATGTAGGACGTGAGAGAACAGAATCCCTGGAGCTGTTGGTGTGCTGAGGACATCTAGCTTTCCCAAGGAAGGGTGCAGTGTATTGCCCTACTCTCTGAACACATAGAGGGACTTGGAAAGGCTTACGGCCTGGATGTTTCTTAGAAGGGCAGTACGGCCTGCTGGTACTCACTGTATTGGTAGGCAATGGGGTGCCCACACGAGGGTCCAAAGAGTCTGGAAAACCGTAGAAACGTTAAAGTAAAGCAGAACTGCGAATACGAGCTAATGTAAACTGCAACACGCTTTCGCTTCAGCAGGGCTCTTCAGGCCTTAGCGTGAGGCAAGTACTGACGTCAAGTTTCCCTTTAGCTCTAGAGCCTGACGGGATGAGCTACCACCCATGCTATGGAAGCATCGTGCTTCGTTAGAGAAACCTTTTCGTCCAGAGTGTAACTACAGTGACTAGAGGCCAGTCAGAAATAGACGTATTTAGGTAGCTTCAGGGCAGCCTGAATAGAGCTTTTAATATGGGAAACAAGGCTTGTGCCATCAGGTCATCTTTTGCGGTGAACACGAAGTCTAAACCCTTCTGATTTCCAACAAGTCAAAAGAGACTCTAGCTACACCCTGTTCCCTTGCCTGAATCAACATTACTTCCCAAAGTGTTCTGCATGTAGCGAACTCATTCATCCTTGGAACACTTTGAGTAGGCTATCGGTCCTTAGCCTATTCAAAATCCTGCAGTGTAACAGGAAACAGTGGTTTCGTTGCAGTAGGAATGCAAGCCTCGTTTCTACTGTAGGTATGGGGTCCTTCGGTGTGAGTTCCTAGAACAGAGGTGAAGCAGATTGTGTTGCTAAGTGCAGCTCAAATGAGGACAATGAGGCAGACTTCCATGGCATGTAGGACGTGAGAGAACAGAATCCCTGGAGCTGTTGGTGTGCTGAGGACATCTAGCGTTCCCAAGGAAGGGTGCAGTGTATTGCCCTGCTCTCTGAATGCAGAGTGACTTGGAAAGACTTACGGCCTGGAAGTTTCTTAGAAGGGCAGTGGAACCTGCTGGTACTCACTGTATTTGTAGGCAGTGGGGTGCCCACACGAGGGTCCTAAGTGTCTGGAAAAGCGGAGAAACGTTAAAGTAAAGCAGAACTGCGAATACTAGCTAATGGAAACTGCAACACGCTTTTGCTTCAGCAGGGCTCTTCAGGCCTTACCCTGAGGCAAGTACTTATGTCAAGGTTCCCTTTAGCTCTAGAGCCTGACAGGATGAGCTAACACCCATGCTATGGAAGCACCGTGCTTCTTTAGAGAAAACTCCTTGTCGTTCCAGAGGGCTAACTACAATGACTAGAGGCCTGTCAAAAATAAAGTTATTTAGGTAGCTTCAGGGCAGCATGACTAAGAGCTTTTAATAAGGGAAAGCAAGGCTTGTGCCATCAGGTCTTCTTTGCCGGTGAACAATCAGCCTGAAGCCTTCTGATTTCTAACAAGTCAAAAGAGACTCTAGCTGTACCCTGGTCCCTTGCCTGAATCAACTTTTCTTCACAAAGTGTTCTGCATGTAGCGAACTCCCTCAAATTTGAAATGCTCTATGTAGGCTATCGGGCCTTAGCCTATTCTGAAATCCTGCAGTGTAACAGGAAAACTGTGCTTTCGTTGCAGTAGGAATGCAAGCCTCCTTTTTACTGTAGGTAAGGGGTCCTTGCGTGTGAGTTCCTAGAAGAAAGGGAAAGCAGATTGTGATTCTAAGTGCAGTCAAATGAAGACAATGAGGCAGATTTCCTTGGCATGCACGATGTGAGAGAACAGAATCCCTGGAGCTGTTGGTGTGCTGAGGACATCTAGCTTTCCCAAGGAAGGGTGCAGTGTATTGCCCTACTCTCTGAATACATAGAGTGACTTGGAAAGGCTTACGGCCTAGATGTTTCTTAGAAGGGCAGTGGAACGTGCTGGTACTCACTGTATTTGTAGGCAATGGGGTGCCCACACGAGGCTCCTAAGGGTCTGGAAAAGCGTAGAAACGTTAAAGTAAAGCAGAAGTGTGAATACGAGGTAATGTAAACTGCAACACGCTTTCGCTTCAGCAGGGCTCTTCAGGCCTTAGCGTGAGGCAAGTACTCACGTCAAGTTTCCCTTTAGCTCTAGAGCCTAACAGGATGAGCTCCCACCCATACTATGGAAGCACCGTGCTTCTTTATAGAAAACTCCTTTTCGTTCCAGAGGGCTAACTACAGTGACTAGAGGCCTATCAAACATAGAGTTATTTAGGTAGCTTCAGGGCAGCATGACTAAGGGCTTTTAATAAGGGAAAGCAAGGCTTTTGCCATCAGGTCTTCTTTGCCTGTGAACAATCAGCCTGAAGCCTTCTGATTTCTAACAAATCAAAAGAGACTCTAGTTCTACCCTGGTCCCTTGCCTGAATCAACTTTTCTTCACAAAGTGTTCTACATGTAGCGAAGTCCCTCAAATTTGAAATGCTCTATGTAGGCTATCGGGCTTTAGCCTATTCTAAAATCCTGCAGGGTAACAGGAACATCTGTGCTTTGGTTGCAGAAGGAATGCAAGCCTCCTTTCTCCTGTAGGTATGGGATCCTTGAGTGTGAGTTCTTGGAAGGAAGACGAAGCAGATTGTGTTTCTAAGTGCAGCTCAAATGAGGACAATGAGGCAGACTTCCATGGCATGTAGGACGTGAGAGAACAGAATCCCTGGAGATGTTGGTGTGCTGAGGACATCAAGCTTTCCCAAGGAAGGGTGCAGTGTATTGCCCTACTCTCTGAATGCAGAGTGACTTGGAAAGACTTACGGCCTGGATGTTTCTTAGAAGGGCAGTGGAGCCTGCTGGTGTTCACTGTATTTGTAGGCAATGGGGTGCCCACACGAGGGTCCAAAGTGTCTGGAAAAGCGTAGAAACGTTAAAGTAAAGCAGAACTGCGAATACGAGGTAATGGAAACTGCAACACGCTTTCGCTTCAGCCGGGCTCTTCAGGCCTTAGCGTGAGGCAAGTACTCACGTCAAGTTTCCCTTTAGCTCTAGAGCCTGACAGGATGAGCTCCCACCCATACTATGGAAGCACCGTGTTTCTTTAGAGAAAACTGCTTTTTGTTCCAGAGGGCAAACTACAGTGAGTAGAGGCCAGTCAAAAATAGAGTTATTTAGGTAGCTTCAGGGCAGCATGACTAAGAGCTTTTAATAAGGGAAAGCAAGGCTTGTGCCATCAGGTCTTCTTTGCCAGTGAACAATCAGCCTGAAGCCTTCTGATTTCTAACAAGTCAAAAGAGACTCTAGCTCTACCCTGGTCCCTTGCCTGAATCAACTTTTCTTCACAAAGTGTTCTGCATGTAGCGAACTCCCTCAAATTTGAAATGCTCTATGTAGGCTATCGGGCCTTAGCCTATTCTAAAATCCTGCAGTGTAACAGGAAAACTGTGGTTTCATTGCAGTAGGAATGCAAGCCTCCTTTCTACTGTAGGTATGGGGTCCTTGGGTGTGAGTTCCTAGAAGAAAGGCGAAACCGATTGTGTTTCTAAGTGCAGCTCAAATGAGGACAATGAGGCAGACTTCCATGGCATGTAGGACTTGAGAGAACAGAATCCTTGGAGCTGTTGGTGCGCTGAGGACATCTAGCTTTCCCAAGAAGGGTGCAGTGTATTGCCCTACTTTCTGAATGCAGAGTGACTTGGAAAGACTTACGGCCTGGATGTTTCTTAGAAGGGCAGTGGAACGTGCTGGTACTCACTGTATTTGTAGGCAATGTGGTGCCCACACGAGGGTTCTAAGTGTGTGGAAAAGTGTAGAAACGTTAAAGTAAAGCAGAACTGCGAATACGAGCTACTGGAAACTGCAACACGCTTTCGCTTCCTCAGGGCTCTTCAGGCCTTAGCGTGAGGCAAGTATTCATGTCAAGTTTCCCTTTAGCTCTACAGCCTGACAGGATGAGCTCCCATCCGTACTATGGAAGCACCGTGTTTCTTTAGAGAAAACTGCTTTTTGTTCCAGAGGGCTAACTACAGTGACTAGAGGCCAGTCAAAAATAGAGTTATTTAGGTAGCTTCAGGGCAGCATGACTAAGAGCTTTTAATATGGGAAAGCAAGGCTTATGCCATCAGGTCTTCTTTGCAGGTGAACAATCAGCCTGAAGCCTTCTGATTTCTAACAAGTCAAAAGAGACTCTAGCTCTACCCTGGTCCCTTGCCTGAATCAACTTTTCTTCACAAAGTGTTCTCCATGTAGCGAACTCCCTCAAATTTGAAATGTTCTATGTAGGCTATCGGGCTAGAATAGGCTAAAGCCTATTCTAAAATCCTGCAGTGTAACAGGAAAACTGTGGTTTCGTTGCAGTAGGATGCAAGCCTCCTTTCTACTGTAGGTATGGGGTCCTTGGGTGTGAGTTCCTGGAAGAAAGGCGAAGCAGATTGTGTTTCTAAGAGCAGCTCAAAATCGGACAATGAGGCAGACTCCATGGCATGTAGGACGTGAGAGAACAGAATCCCTGGAGCTGTTGGTGTGCTGAGGACATCTAGCTTTCCCAAGGAAGGGTGCAGTGTATTGCCCTACTCTCTGAACACATAGAGTGACTTGGAAAGGCTTACGGCCTGGATGTTTCTTAGAAGGGCAGTACGGCCTGCTGGTACTCACTGTATTGGTAGGCAATGGGGTGCCCACACGAGGGTCCAAAGAGTCTGGAAAACCGTAGAAACGTTAAAGTAAAGCAGAACTGCGAATACGAGCTAATGTAAACTGCAACACGCTTTCGCTTCAGCAGGGCTCTTCAGGCCTTAGCGTGAGGTAAGTACTGACGTCAAGTTTCCCTTTAGCTCTAGAGCCTGACGGGATGAGCTACCACCCATGCTATGGAAGCATCGTGCTTCGTTAGAGAAATCTTTTCGTCCTGAGTGTAACTACAGTGACTAGAGGCCAGTCAGAAATAGACGTATTTAGGTAGCTTCAGGGCAACCTGAATAGAGCTTTTAATATGGGAAACAAGGCTTGTGCCATCAGGTCATCTTTTGCGGTGAACACGAAGTCTAAACCCATCTGATTTCCAACAAGTCAAAAGAGACTCTAGCTACACCCTGTTCCCTTGCCTGAATCAACTTTTCTTCCCAAAGTGTTCTGCATGTAGCGAACTCACTCATCCTTGGAACACTCTAAGTAGGCTATCGGTCCTTAGCCTATTCAAAATACTGCAGTGTAACAGGAACAACTGTGCTTTGGTTGCAGTAGGAACGCAAGCCTCCTTTCTCCTGTAGGTATGGGGTCCTTGAGTGTGAGTTCCTAGAAGAAAGGCGAATCAGATTGTGTTGCTAAGTGCAGCTCAAATGAGGACAATGAGGCAGACTTCCATGGCATGTAGGACGTGAGAGAACAGAATCCCTGGAGCTGTTGGTGTGCTGAGGACATCTAGCTTTCCCAAGGAAGGGTGCAGTGTATTGCCCTGCTCTCTGAATGCAGAGTGACTTGGAAAGACTTACGGCCTGGAAGTTTCTTAGAAGGGCAGTGGAACCTGCTGGTACTCACTGTATTTGTAGGCAGTGGGGTGCCCACACGAGGGTCCTAAGTGTCTGGAAAAGCGGAGAAACGTTAAAGTAAAGCAGAACTGCGAATACTAGCTAATGGAAACTGCAACACGCTTTCGCTTCAGCAGGGCTTTTCAGGCCTTAGCGTGAGGCAAGTACTCACGTCAAGTTTCCCTTTAGCTCTAGAGCCTGACAGGATGAGCTCCCACCCATACTATGGAAGCACCGTGTTTCTTTAGAGAAAACTGCTTTTTGTTCTAGAGGGCTAACTACAGTGACTAGAGGCCAGTCAAAAAGAGAGTTATTTAGGTAGCTTCAGGGCAGCATGACTAAGAGCTTTTAATATGGGAAAGCAAGGCTTGTGCCATCAGGTCTTCTTTGCAGGTGAACAATCAGCCTGAAGTCTTCTGATTTCTAACAAGTCAAAAGAGACTCTAGCTCTACCCTGGTCCCTTGCCTGAATCAACTTTTCTTCACAAAGTGTTCTCCATGTAGCGAACTCCCTCAAATTTGAAATGCTCTATGTAGGCTATCGGGCTAGAATAGGCTAAAGCCTATTCTAAAATCCTGCAGTGTAACAGGAAAACTGTGGTTTCGTTGCAGTAGGATGCAAGCCTCCTTTCTACTGTAGGTATGGGGTCCTTGGGTGTGAGTTCCTGGAAGAAAGGCGAAGCAGATTGTGTTTCTAAGAGCAGCTCAAAATCGGACAATGAGGCAGACTCCATGGCATGTAGGACGTGAGAGAACAGAATCCCTGGAGCTGTTGGTGTGCTGAGGACATCTAGCTTTCCCAAGGAAGGGTGCCGTGTATTGCCCTACTCTCTGAACACATAGAGGGACTTGGAAAGGCTTACGGCCTGGATGTTTCTTAGAAGGGCAGTACGGCCTGCTGGTACTCACTGTATTGGTAGGCAATGGGGTGCCCACACGAGGGTCCAAAGAGTCTGGAAAACCGTAGAAACGTTAAAGTAAAGCAGAACTGCGAATACGAGCTAATGTAAACTGCAACACGCTTTCGCTTCAGCAGGGCTCTTCAGGCCTTAGCGTGAGGCAAGTACTGACGTCAAGTTTCCCTTTAGCTCTAGAGCCTGACGGGATGAGCTACCACCCATGCTATGGAAGCATCGTGCTTCGTTAGAGAAACCTTTTCGTCCAGAGTGTAACTACAGTGACTAGAGGCCAGTCAGAAATAGACGTATTTAGGTAGCTTCAGGGCAGCCTGAATAGAGCTTTTAATATGGGAAACAAGGCTTGTGCCATCAGGTCATCTTTTGCGGTGAACACGAAGTCTAAACCCTTCTGATTTCCAACAAGTCAAAAGAGACTCTAGCTACACCCTGTTCCCTTGCTTGAATCAACATTACTTCCCAAAGTGTTCTGCATGTAGCGAACTCACTCATCCTTGGAACACTTTGAGTAGGCTATCGGTCCTTAGCCTATTCAAAATCCTGCAGTGTAACAGGAAACAGTGGTTTCGTTGCAGTAGGAATGCAAGCCTCGTTTCTACTGTAGGTATGGGGTCCTTGGGTGTGAGTTCCTAGAACAGAGGTGAAGCAGATTGTGTTGCTAAGTGCAGCTCAAATGAGGACAATGAGGCAGACTTCCATGGCATGTAGGACGTGAGAGAACAGAATCCCTGGAGCTGTTGGTGTGCTGAGGACATCTAGCGTTCCCAAGGAAGGGTGCAGTGTATTGCCCTGCTCTCTGAATACATAGAGTGACTTGGAAAGGCTTACGGCCTGGATGTTTCTTTGAAGGGCAGTGGAGCCTGCTGCTACTCACTGTATTTGTAGGCAATGGGGTGCCCACACGAGGTTCCTAGGTGTCTGGAAATGTGTAGAAACGTTAAAGTAAAGCAGAACTTCGAATACGAGCTGAGGCAAACTGCAACACGCTTTCGCTTCAGCAGGGCTCCTCAGGCCTTAGCGTGAGACAAGTACTCACGTCAAGTTTCCCTTTAGCTCTAGAGCCTGATAAGATGAGCTCCCACCCATACTATGGAAGCACCGTGTTTCCTTAGAGAAAACTGCTTTTTGTTCCAGAGGGCTAACTACAGTGACTAGAGGCCAGTCAAAAAGAGAGTTATTTAGGTAGCTTCAGGGCAGCATGACTAAGAGCTTTTAAGAAGGGAAAGCAAGGCTCGTGCCATCAGGTTTCTTTGCCGGTGAACCATCAGCCTGAAGCCTTCTGATTTCTAACAAGTCAAAAGAGACTCTAGCTCTACCCTTGTCCCTTGCCTGAATCAACTTTTCTTCACAAAGTGTTCTACATGTAGCGAACTGCCTCAAATTTGAAATGCTCTATGTAGGCTATCGGTCCTTAGGCTATTCTAAAATCCTGCAGGGTAACAGGAACAACTGTGCTTTGGTTGCAGAAGGAACGCAAGCCTCCTTTCTCCTGTAGGTATGGGGTCCTTGAGTGTGAGTTCCTAGAAGAAAGGCGAATCAGATTGTGTTGCTAAGTGCAGCTCAAATGAGGACAATGAGGCAGACTTCCATGGCATGTAGGACGTGAGAGAACAGAATCCCTGGAGCTGTTGGTGTGCTGAGGACATCTAGCTTTCCCAAGGAAGGGTGCAGTGTATTGCCCTGCTCTCTGAATGCAGAGTGACTTGGAAAGACTTACGGCCTGGAAGTTTCTTAGAAGGGCAGTGGAACCTGCTGGTACTCACTGTATTTGTAGGCAGTGGGGTGCCCACACGAGGGTCCTAAGTGTCTGGAAAAGCGGAGAAACGTTAAAGTAAAGCAGAACTGCGAATACTAGCTAATGGAAACTGCAACACGCTTTCGCTTCAGCAGGGCTTTTCAGGCCTTAGCGTGAGGCAAGTACTCACGTCAAGTTTCCCTTTAGCTCTAGAGCCTGACAGGATGAGCTCCCACCCATAGTATGGAAGCACCGTGTTTCTTTAGAGAAAACTGCTTTTTGTTCCAGAGGGCTAACTACAGTGACTAGAGGCCAGTCAAAAAGAGAGTTATTTAGGTAGCTTCAGGGCAGCATGACTAAGAGCTTTTAATATGGGAAAGCAAGGCTTGTGCCATCAGGTCTTCTTTGCCGGTGAACAATCAGCCTGAAGTCTTCTGATTTCTAACAAGTCAAAAGAGACTCTAGCTCTACCCTGGTCCCTTGCCTGAATCAACTTTTCTTCACAAAGTGTTCTCCATGTAGCGAACTCCCTCAAATTTGAAATGCTCTATGTAGGCTATCGGGCTAGAATAGGCTAAAGCCTATTCTAAAATCCTGCAGTGTAACAGGAAAACTGTGGTTTCGTTGCAGTAGGATGCAAGCCTCCTTTCTACTGTAGGTATGGGGTCCTTGGGTGTGAGTTCCTGGAAGAAAGGCGAAGCAGATTGTGTTTCTAAGAGCAGCTCAAAATCGGACAATGAGGCAGACTCCATGGCATGTAGGACGTGAGAGAACAGAATCCCTGGAGCTGTTGGTGTGCTGAGGACATCTAGCTTTCCCAAGGAAGGGTGCAGTGTATTGCCCTACTCTCTGAACACATAGAGGGACTTGGAAAGGCTTACGGCCTGGATGTTTCTTAGAAGGGCAGTACGGCCTGCTGGTACTCACTGTATTGGTAGGCAATGGGGTGCCCACACGAGGGTCCAAAGAGTCTGGAAAACCGTAGAAACGTTAAAGTAAAGCAGAACTGCGAATACGAGCTAATGTAAACTGCAACACGCTTTCGCTTCAGCAGGGCTCTTCAGGCCTTAGCGTGAGGCAAGTACTGACGTCAAGTTTCCCTTTAGCTCTAGAGCCTGACGGGATGAGCTACCACCCATGCTATGGAAGCATCGTGCTTCGTTAGAGAAACCTTTTCGTCCAGAGTGTAACTACAGTGACTAGAGGCCAGTCAGAAATAGACGTATTTAGGTAGCTTCAGGGCAGCCTGAATAGAGCTTTTAATATGGGAAACAAGGCTTGTGCCATCAGGTCATCTTTTGCGGTGAACACGAAGTCTAAACCCTTCTGATTTCCAACAAGTCAAAAGAGACTCTAGCTACACCCTGTTCCCTTGCCTGAATCAACATTACTTCCCAAAGTGTTCTGCATGTAGCGAACTCACTCATCCTTGGAACACTTTGAGTAGGCTATCGGTCCTTAGCCTATTCAAAATCCTGCAGTGTAACAGGAAACAGTGGTTTCGTTGCAGTAGGAATGCAAGCCTCGTTTCTACTGTAGGTATGGGGTCCTTCGGTGTGAGTTCCTAGAACAGAGGTGAAGCAGATTGTGTTGCTAAGTGCAGCTCAAATGAGGACAATGAGGCAGACTTCCATGGCATGTAGGACGTGAGAGAACAGAATCCCTGGAGCTGTTGGTGTGCTGAGGACATCTAGCGTTCCCAAGGAAGGGTGCAGTGTATTGCCCTGCTCTCTGAATGCAGAGTGACTTGGAAAGACTTACGGCCTGGAAGTTTCTTAGAAGGGCAGTGGAACCTGCTGGTACTCACTGTATTTGTAGGCAGTGGGGTGCCCACACGAGGGTCCTAAGTGTCTGGAAAAGCGGAGAAACGTTAAAGTAAAGCAGAACTGCGAATACTAGCTAATGGAAACTGCAACACGCTTTTGCTTCAGCAGGGCTCTTCAGGCCTTACCCTGAGGCAAGTACTTATGTCAAGGTTCCCTTTAGCTCTAGAGCCTGACAGGATGAGCTAACACCCATGCTATGGAAGCACCGTGCTTCTTTAGAGAAAACTCCTTGTCGTTCCAGAGGGCTAACTACAATGACTAGAGGCCTGTCAAAAATAAAGTTATTTAGGTAGCTTCAGGGCAGCATGACTAAGAGCTTTTAATAAGGGAAAGCAAGGCTTGTGCCATCAGGTCTTCTTTGCCGGTGAACAATCAGCCTAAAGCCTTCTGATTTCTAACAAGTCAAAAGAGACTCTAGCTGTACCCTGGTCCCTTGCCTGAATCAACTTTTCTTCACAAAGTGTTCTGCATGTAGCGAACTCCCTCAAATATGAAATGCTCTATGTAGGCTATCGGGCCTTAGCCTATTCTGAAATCCTGCAGTGTAACAGGAAAACTGTGGTTTCGTTGCAGTAGGAATGCAAGCCTCCTTTTTACTGTAGGTAAGGGGTCCTTGCGTGTGAGTACCTAGAAGAAAGGGGAAGCAGATTGTGATTCTAAGTGCAGTCAAATGAAGACAATGAGGCAGATTTCCTTGGCATGCATGATGTGAGAGAACAGAATCCCTGGAGCTGTTGGTGTGCTGAGGACATCTAGCTTTCCCAAGGAAGGGTGCAGTGTATTGCCCTACTCTCTGAATACATAGAGTGACTTGGAAAGGCTTACGGCCTGGATGTTTCTTAGAAGGGCAGTGGAACCTGCTGGTACTCACTGTATTTGTAGGCAATGGGGTGCCCACACGAGGGTCCAAAGTGTCTGGAAAAGCGTAGAAACGTTAAAGTAAAGCAGAACTGTGAATACTAGCTAATGGAAACTGCAACACGCTTTCGCTTCAGCAGGGCTCTTCAGACCTTAGCGTGAGGCAAGTACTCACGTCAAGTTTCCCTTTAGCTCTAGAGCCTGACAGGATGAGCTCCCACCCATACTATGGAAGCACCGTGTTTCTTTAGAGAAAACTGCTCTTTGTTCCAGAGGGCTAACTACAGTGAGTAGAGGCCAGTCAAAAATAGAGTTATTTAGGTAGCTTCAGGGCAGCATGACTAAGAGCTTTTAATAAGGGAAAGCAAGGCTTGTGCCATCAGGTCTTCTTTGCCGGTGAACAATCAGCCTGAAGCCTTCTGATTTCTAACAAGTCAAAAGAGACTCTAGCTCTACCCTGGTCCCTTGCCTGAATCAACTTTTCTTCACAAAGTGTTCTGCATGTAGCGAAGTCCCTCAAATTTGAAATGCTCTATGTAGGCTATCGGGCTTTAGCCTATTCTAAAATCCTGCAGGGTAACAGGAACATCTGTGCTTTGGTTGCAGAAGGAATGCAAGCCTCCTTTCTCCTGTAGGTATGGGATCCTTGAGTGTGAGTTCTTGGAAGGAAGACGAAGCAGATTGTGTTTCTAAGTGCAGCTCAAATGAGGACAATGAGGCAGACTTCCATGGCATGTAGGACGTGAGAGAACAGAATCCTTGGAGCTGTTGGTGTGCTGAAGACATCTAGCTTTGCCAAGGAAGGGTGCAGTGTATTGCCCTACTCTCTGAATGCAGAGTGACTTGGAAAGACTTACGGCCTGGATGTTTCTTAGAAGGGCAGTGGAACCTGCTCGTACTCACTGTATTTGTAGGCAATGGGGTGCCCACACGAGGCTCCTAAGGGTCTGGAAAAGCGTAGAAACGTTAAAGTAAAGCAGAAGTGTGAATACAAGCGAATGTAAACTACAACACGCTTTCGCTTCAGCAGGGCTCTTCAGGCCTTACCCTGAGGCAAGTACTCACGTCAAGTTTCCCTTTAGCTCTAGAGCCTAACAGGATGAGCTCCCACCCATGCTATGGAAGCACCGTGCTTCTTTAGAGAAAACTCCTTTTCGTTCCAGAGGGCTAACTACAGTGACTAGAGGCCTATCAAACATAGAGTTATTTAGGTAGCTTCAGGGCAGCATGACTAAGAGCTTTTAATAAGGGAAAGCAAGGCTTGTGCCATCAGGTCTTCTTTGCCGGTGAACAATCAGCCTGAAGCCTTCTGATTTCTAACAAGTCAACAGAGACTCTAGCTCTACCCTGGTCCCTTGCCGGAATCAACTTTTCTTCACAAAGTGTTCTACATGTAGCGAAGTCCCTCAAATTTGAAATGCTCTATGTAGGCTATCGGGCTTTAGCCTATTCTAAAATCCTGCAGTGTAACACGAAAACTGTGGTTTCTTTGCAGTAGGAATGAAAGCCTCCTTTTTACTCTAGGTATGGGGTCCTTGCGTGTGAGTTCCTTGAAGAAAGGCGAAGCAGATTGTGTTTCTAAATGCAGCTCAAATGAGGACAATGAGGCAGACTTCCATGGCATGTAGGACGTGAGAGAACAGAATCCCTGGAGCTGTTGGTGTGCTGAGGACATCTAACTTTCCCAAGGAAGGGTGCAGTGTATTGCCCTACTCTCTGAATAGATAGAGTGATTTGGAAAGGCTTACGGCCTGGATGTTTCTTAGAGGGGCAGTGGAACCTGCTCGTACTCACTGTATTTGTAGGCAATGGGGTGCCCACACGAGGCTCCTAAGGGTCTGGAAAAGCGTAGAAACGTTAAAGTAAAGCAGAAGTGTGAATACAAGCGAATGTAAACTACAACACGCTTTCGCTTCAGCAGGGCTCTTCAGGCCTTAGCGTGAGGCAAGTACTCACGTCAAGTTTCCCTTTAGCTCTAGAGCCTAACAGGATGAGCTCCCACCCATGCTATGGAAGCACCGTGCTTCTTTAGAGAAAACTCCTTTTCGTTCCAGAGGGCTAACTACAGTGACTAGAGGCCTATCAAACATAGAGTTATTTAGGTAGCTTCAGGGCAGCCTGACTAAGAGCTTTTAATAAGGGAAAGCAAGGCTTGTGCCATCAGGTCTTCTTTGCCGGTGAACAATCAGCCTGAAGCCTTCTGATTTCTAACAAGTCAAAAGAGACTCTAGCTCTACCCTGGTCCCTTGCCGGAATCAACTTTTCTTCACAAAGTGTTCTACATGTAGCGAAGTCCCTCAAATTTGAAATGCTCTATGTAGGCTATCGGGCTTTAACCTATTCTAAAATCTTGCAGGGTAACAGGAACATCTGTGCTTTGCTTGCAGAAGGAATGCAAGCCTCCATTCTCCTGTAGGTATGGGATCCTTGAGTCTGAGTTCTTGGAAGGAAGACGAAGCAGATTGTGATTCTAAGTGCAGTCAAATGAAGACAATGAGGCAGATTTCCTTGGCATGCAGGACGTGAGAGAACCGAATCCCTGGAGCTGTTGATGTGCTGAGGACATCTAGCTTTCCCAAGGAAGGGTGCAGTGTATTGCCCTACTCTCTGAATAGATAGAGTGACTTGGAAAGGCTTACGGCCTGGATGTTTCTTAGAAGGGCAGTGGAACGTGCTGGTACTCACTGTATTTGTAGGCAATGGGGTGCCCACACGAGGCTCCTAAGGGTCTGGAAAAGCGTAGAAACGTTAAAGTAAAGCAGAAGTGTGAATACGAGGTAATGTAAACTGCAACACGCTTTCGCTTCAGCAGGGCTCTTCAGGCCTTAGCGTGAGACAAGTACTCACGTCAAGTTTTCCTTTAGCTCTAGACCTGACAGGATGAGCTAACACCCATACTATGGAAGCACCGTGCTTCTTTAGAGAAAACTCCTTTTCGTTCCAGAGGGCTAACTACAGTGACTAGAGGCCTATCAAAAATAGAGTTATTTAGGTAGCTTCAGCGCAGCATGATTAAGGGCTTTAAATAAGGGAAAGCAAGGCTTGTGCCATCAGGTCTTCTTTGCCAGTGAACAATCAGCCTGAAGCCTTCTGATTTCTAACAAGTCAAAAGAGACTCTAGCTCTACCCTGGTCCCTTGCCTGAATCAACTTTTCTTCCCAAAGTGTTCTCCATGTAGCGAACTCACTCATCCTTGGAACACTCTAAGTAGGCTATCGGTCCTTAGCCTATTCAAAATACTGCAGTGTAACAGGAACAACTGTGCTTTGGTTGCAGTAGGAACGCAAGCCTCCTTTCTCCTGTAGGTATGGGATCCTTGAGTGTGAGTTCCTGGAAGGAAGACGAAGCAGATTGTGATTCTAAGTGCAGTCAAATGAAGACAATGAGGCAGATTTCCTTGGCATGTAGGACATGAGAGAACAGAATCCCTGGAGCTGTTGGTGTGCTGAGGACATCTAGCTTTCCCAAGGAATGGTGCAGTATATTGCCCTACTCTCTGAATAGATAGAGTGACTTGGAAAGGCTTACGGCCTGGATGTTTCTTAGAAGGGCAGTGGAACGTGCTGGTACTCACTGTATTTGTAGGCAATGGGGTGCCCACACGAGGGTCCAAAGTGTCTGGAAAAGCGTAGAAATGTTAAAGTAAAGCAGAACTCCGAATACTAGCTAATGGAAACTGCAACACGCTTTTGCTTCAGCAGGGCTCTTCAGGCCTTACCCTGAGGCAAGTACTTATGTCAAGGTTCCCTTTAGCTCTAGAGCCTGACAGGATGAGCTAACACCCATGCTATGGAAGCACCGTGCTTCTTTAGAGAAAACTCCTTTTCGTTCCAGAGGGCTAACTACAGTGACTAGAGGCCTATCAAAAATAGAGTTATTTAGGTAGCTTCAGGGCAGCATGACTAAGAGCTTTTAATAAGGGAAAGCAAGGCTTTTGCCATCAGGACTTCTTTGCCGGTGAACAATCAGCCTGAAGCCTTCTGATTTCTAAGAAGTCAAAAGAGACTCTAGCTCTACCCTGGTCCCTTGCCTGAATCAACTTTTCTTCACAAAGTGTTCTGCATGTAGCGAACTCCCTCAAATTTGAAATGCTCTATGTAGGCTATCGGGCCTTAGCCTATTCTGAAATCCTGCAGTGTAACAGGAAAACTGTGCTTTCGTTGCAGTAGGAATGCAAGCCTCCTTTTTACTGTAGGTAAGGGGTCCTTGCGTGTGAGTTCCTAGAAGAAAGGGAAAGCAGATTGTGATTCTAAGTGCAGTCAAATGAAGACAATGAGGCAGATTTCCTTGGCATGCACGATGTGAGAGAACAGAATCCCTGGAGCTGTTGGTGTGCTGAGGACATCTAGCTTTCCCAAGGAAGGGTGCAGTGTATTGCCCTACTCTCTGAATACATAGAGTGACTTGGAAAGGCTTACGGCCTAGATGTTTCTTAGAAGGGCAGTGGAACGTGCTGGTACTCACTGTATTTGTAGGCAATGGGGTGCCCACACGAGGCTCCTAAGGGTCTGGAAAAGCGTAGAAACGTTAAAGTAAAGCAGAAGTGTGAATACGAGGTAATGTAAACTGCAACACGCTTTCGCTTCAGCAGGGCTCTTCAGGCCTTAGCGTGAGGCAAGTACTCACGTCAAGTTTCCCTTTAGCTCTAGAGCCTAACAGGATGAGCTCCCACCCATACTATGGAAGCACCGTGCTTCTTTATAGAAAACTCCTTTTCGTTCCAGAGGGCTAACTACAGTGACTAGAGGCCTATCAAACATAGAGTTATTTAGGTAGCTTCAGGGCAGCATGACTAAGGGCTTTTAATAAGGGAAAGCAAGGCTTTTGCCATCAGGTCTTCTTTGCCTGTGAACAATCAGCCTGAAGCCTTCTGATTTCTAACAAATCAAAGGAGACTCTAGTTCTACCCTGGTCCCTTGCCTGAATCAACTTTTCTTCACAAAGTGTTCTACATGTAGCGAAGTCCCTCAAATTTGAAATGCTCTATGTAGGCTATCGGGCTTTAGCCTATTCTAAAATCCTGCAGGGTAACAGGAACATCTGTGCTTTGGTTGCAGAAGGAATGCAAGCCTCCTTTCTCCTGTAGGTATGGGATCCTTCAGTGTGAGTTCTTGGAAGGAAGACGAAGCAGATTGTGTTTCTAAGTGCAGCTCAAATGAGGACAATGAGGCAGACTTCCATGGCATGTAGGACGTGAGAGAACAGAATCCCTGGAGATGTTGGTGTGCTGAGGACATCTAGCTTTCCCAAGGAAGGGTGCAGTGTATTGCCCTACTCTCTGAATGCAGAGTGACTTGGAAAGACTTACGGCCTGGATGTTTCTTAGAAGGGCAGTGGAACCTGCTGGTGTTCACTGTATTTGTAGGCAATGGGGTGCCCACACGAGGGTCCAAAGTGTCTGGAAAAGCGTAGAAACGTTAAAGTAAAGCAGAACTGCGAATACGAGGTAATGGAAACTGCAACACGCTTTCGCTTCAGCCGGGCTCTTCAGGCCTTAGCGTGAGGCAAGTACTCACGTCAAGTTTCCCTTTAGCTCTAGAGCCTGACAGGATGAGCTCCCACCCATACTATGGAAGCACCGTGTTTCTTTAGAGAAAACTGCTTTTTGTTCCAGAGGGCAAACTACAGTGAGTAGAGGCCAGTCAAAAATAGAGTTATTTAGGTAGCTTCAGGGCAGCATGACTAAGAGCTTTTAATAAGGGAAAGCAAGGCTTGTGCCATCAGGTCTTCTTTGCCAGTGAACAATCAGCCTGAAGCCTTCTGATTTCTAACAAGTCAAAAGAGACTCTAGCTCTACCCTGGTCCCTTGCCTGAATCAACTTTTCTTCACAAAGTGTTCTGCATGTAGCGAACTCCCTCAAATTTGAAATGCTCTATGTAGGCTATCGGGCCTTAGCCTATTCTAAAATCCTGCAGTGTAACAGGAAAACTGTGGTTTCATTGCAGTAGGAATGCAAGCCTCCTTTCTACTGTAGGTATGGGGTCCTTGGGTGTGAGTTCCTAGAAGAAAGGCGAAACCGATTGTGTTTCTAAGTGCAGCTCAAATGAGGACAATGAGGCAGACTTCCATGGCATGTAGGACTTGAGAGAACAGAATCCTTGGAGCTGTTGGTGCGCTGAGGACATCTAGCTTTCCCAAGAAGGGTGCAGTGTATTGCCCTACTTTCTGAATGCAGAGTGACTTGGAAAGACTTACGGCCTGGATGTTTCTTAGAAGGGCAGTGGAACGTGCTGGTACTCACTGTATTTGTAGGCAATGTGGTGCCCACACGAGGGTTCTAAGTGTGTGGAAAAGTGTAGAAACGTTAAAGTAAAGCAGAACTGCGAATACGAGCTACTGGAAACTGCAACACGCTTTCGCTTCCTCAGGGCTCTTCAGGCCTTAGCGTGAGGCAAGTATTCATGTCAAGTTTCCCTTTAGCTCTACAGCCTGACAGGATGAGCTCCCATCCGTACTATGGAAGCACCGTGTTTCTTTAGAGAAAACTGCTTTTTGTTCCAGAGGGCTAACTACAGTGACTAGAGGCCAGTCAAAAATAGAGTTATTTAGGTAGCTTCAGGGCAGCATGACTAAGAGCTTTTAATATGGGAAAGCAAGGCTTATGCCATCAGGTCTTCTTTGCAGGTGAACAATCAGCCTGAAGCCTTCTGATTTCTAACAAGTCAAAAGAGACTCTAGCTCTACCCTGGTCCCTTGCCTGAATCAACTTTTCTTCACAAAGTGTTCTCCATGTAGCGAACTCCCTCAAATTTGAAATGTTCTATGTAGGCTATCGGGCTAGAATAGGCTAAAGCCTATTCTAAAATCCTGCAGTGTAACAGGAAAACTGTGGTTTCGTTGCAGTAGGATGCAAGCCTCCTTTCTACTGTAGGTATGGGGTCCTTGGGTGTGAGTTCCTGGAAGAAAGGCGAAGCAGATTGTGTTTCTAAGAGCAGCTCAAAATCGGACAATGAGGCAGACTCCATGGCATGTAGGACGTGAGAGAACAGAATCCCTGGAGCTGTTGGTGTGCTGAGGACATCTAGCTTTCCCAAGGAAGGGTGCAGTGTATTGCCCTACTCTCTGAACACATAGAGTGACTTGGAAAGGCTTACGGCCTGGATGTTTCTTAGAAGGGCAGTACGGCCTGCTGGTACTCACTGTATTGGTAGGCAATGGGGTGCCCACACGAGGGTCCAAAGAGTCTGGAAAACCGTAGAAACGTTAAAGTAAAGCAGAACTGCGAATACGAGCTAATGTAAACTGCAACACGCTTTCGCTTCAGCAGGGCTCTTCAGGCCTTAGCGTGAGGTAAGTACTGACGTCAAGTTTCCCTTTAGCTCTAGAGCCTGACGGGATGAGCTACCACCCATGCTATGGAAGCATCGTGCTTCGTTAGAGAAATCTTTTCGTCCTGAGTGTAACTACAGTGACTAGAGGCCAGTCAGAAATAGACGTATTTAGGTAGCTTCAGGGCAACCTGAATAGAGCTTTTAATATGGGAAACAAGGCTTGTGCCATCAGGTCATCTTTTGCGGTGAACACGAAGTCTAAACCCATCTGATTTCCAACAAGTCAAAAGAGACTCTAGCTACACCCTGTTCCCTTGCCTGAATCAACTTTTCTTCCCAAAGTGTTCTGCATGTAGCGAACTCACTCATCCTTGGAACACTCTAAGTAGGCTATCGGTCCTTAGCCTATTCAAAATACTGCAGTGTAACAGGAACAACTGTGCTTTGGTTGCAGTAGGAACGCAAGCCTCCTTTCTCCTGTAGGTATGGGGTCCTTGAGTGTGAGTTCCTAGAAGAAAGGCGAATCAGATTGTGTTGCTAAGTGCAGCTCAAATGAGGACAATGAGGCAGACTTCCATGGCATGTAGGACGTGAGAGAACAGAATCCCTGGAGCTGTTGGTGTGCTGAGGACATCTAGCTTTCCCAAGGAAGGGTGCAGTGTATTGCCCTGCTCTCTGAATGCAGAGTGACTTGGAAAGACTTACGGCCTGGAAGTTTCTTAGAAGGGCAGTGGAACCTGCTGGTACTCACTGTATTTGTAGGCAGTGGGGTGCCCACACGAGGGTCCTAAGTGTCTGGAAAAGCGGAGAAACGTTAAAGTAAAGCAGAACTGCGAATACTAGCTAATGGAAACTGCAACACGCTTTCGCTTCAGCAGGGCTTTTCAGGCCTTAGCGTGAGGCAAGTACTCACGTCAAGTTTCCCTTTAGCTCTAGAGCCTGACAGGATGAGCTCCCACCCATACTATGGAAGCACCGTGTTTCTTTAGAGAAAACTGCTTTTTGTTCTAGAGGGCTAACTACAGTGACTAGAGGCCAGTCAAAAAGAGAGTTATTTAGGTAGCTTCAGGGCAGCATGACTAAGAGCTTTTAATATGGGAAAGCAAGGCTTGTGCCATCAGGTCTTCTTTGCAGGTGAACAATCAGCCTGAAGTCTTCTGATTTCTAACAAGTCAAAAGAGACTCTAGCTCTACCCTGGTCCCTTGCCTGAATCAACTTTTCTTCACAAAGTGTTCTCCATGTAGCGAACTCCCTCAAATTTGAAATGCTCTATGTAGGCTATCGGGCTAGAATAGGCTAAAGCCTATTCTAAAATCCTGCAGTGTAACAGGAAAACTGTGGTTTCGTTGCAGTAGGATGCAAGCCTCCTTTCTACTGTAGGTATGGGGTCCTTGGGTGTGAGTTCCTGGAAGAAAGGCGAAGCAGATTGTGTTTCTAAGAGCAGCTCAAAATCGGACAATGAGGCAGACTCCATGGCATGTAGGACGTGAGAGAACAGAATCCCTGGAGCTGTTGGTGTGCTGAGGACATCTAGCTTTCCCAAGGAAGGGTGCCGTGTATTGCCCTACTCTCTGAACACATAGAGGGACTTGGAAAGGCTTACGGCCTGGATGTTTCTTAGAAGGGCAGTACGGCCTGCTGGTACTCACTGTATTGGTAGGCAATGGGGTGCCCACACGAGGGTCCAAAGAGTCTGGAAAACCGTAGAAACGTTAAAGTAAAGCAGAACTGCGAATACGAGCTAATGTAAACTGCAACACGCTTTCGCTTCAGCAGGGCTCTTCAGGCCTTAGCGTGAGGCAAGTACTGACGTCAAGTTTCCCTTTAGCTCTAGAGCCTGACGGGATGAGCTACCACCCATGCTATGGAAGCATCGTGCTTCGTTAGAGAAACCTTTTCGTCCAGAGTGTAACTACAGTGACTAGAGGCCAGTCAGAAATAGACGTATTTAGGTAGCTTCAGGGCAGCCTGAATAGAGCTTTTAATATGGGAAACAAGGCTTGTGCCATCAGGTCATCTTTTGCGGTGAACACGAAGTCTAAACCCTTCTGATTTCCAACAAGTCAAAAGAGACTCTAGCTACACCCTGTTCCCTTGCTTGAATCAACATTACTTCCCAAAGTGTTCTGCATGTAGCGAACTCACTCATCCTTGGAACACTTTGAGTAGGCTATCGGTCCTTAGCCTATTCAAAATCCTGCAGTGTAACAGGAAACAGTGGTTTCGTTGCAGTAGGAATGCAAGCCTCGTTTCTACTGTAGGTATGGGGTCCTTGGGTGTGAGTTCCTAGAACAGAGGTGAAGCAGATTGTGTTGCTAAGTGCAGCTCAAATGAGGACAATGAGGCAGACTTCCATGGCATGTAGGACGTGAGAGAACAGAATCCCTGGAGCTGTTGGTGTGCTGAGGACATCTAGCGTTCCCAAGGAAGGGTGCAGTGTATTGCCCTAGTCTCTGAATACATAGAGTGACTTGGAAAGGCTTACGGCCTGGATGTTTCTTTGAAGGGCAGTGGAGCCTGCTGCTACTCACTGTATTTGTAGGCAATGGGGTGCCCACACGAGGTTCCTAGGTGTCTGGAAATGTGTAGAAACGTTAAAGTAAAGCAGAACTTCGAATACGAGCTGAGGCAAACTGCAACACGCTTTCGCTTCAGCAGGGCTCCTCAGGCCTTAGCGTGAGGCAAGTACTCACGTCAAGTTTCCCTTTAGCTCTAGAGCCTGATAAGATGAGCTCCCACCCATACTATGGAAGCACCGTGTTTCCTTAGAGAAAACTGCTTTTTGTTCCAGAGGGCTAACTACAGTGACTAGAGGCCAGTCAAAAAGAGAGTTATTTAGGTAGCTTCAGGGCAGCATGACTAAGAGCTTTTAAGAAGGGAAAGCAAGGCTCGTGCCATCAGGTTTCTTTGCCGGTGAACCATCAGCCTGAAGCCTTCTGATTTCTAACAAGTCAAAAGAGACTCTAGCTCTACCCTTGTCCCTTGCCTGAATCAACTTTTCTTCACAAAGTGTTCTACATGTAGCGAACTGCCTCAAATTTGAAATGCTCTATGTAGGCTATCGGTCCTTAGGCTATTCTAAAATCCTGCAGGGTAACAGGAACAACTGTGCTTTGGTTGCAGAAGGAACGCAAGCCTCCTTTCTCCTGTAGGTATGGGGTCCTTGAGTGTGAGTTCCTAGAAGAAAGGCGAATCAGATTGTGTTGCTAAGTGCAGCTCAAATGAGGACAATGAGGCAGACTTCCATGGCATGTAGGACGTGAGAGAACAGAATCCCTGGAGCTGTTGGTGTGCTGAGGACATCTAGCTTTCCCAAGGAAGGGTGCAGTGTATTGCCCTGCTCTCTGAATGCAGAGTGACTTGGAAAGACTTACGGCCTGGAAGTTTCTTAGAAGGGCAGTGGAACCTGCTGGTACTCACTGTATTTGTAGGCAGTGGGGTGCCCACACGAGGGTCCTAAGTGTCTGGAAAAGCGGAGAAACGTTAAAGTAAAGCAGAACTGCGAATACTAGCTAATGGAAACTGCAACACGCTTTCGCTTCAGCAGGGCTTTTCAGGCCTTAGCGTGAGGCAAGTACTCACGTCAAGTTTCCCTTTAGCTCTAGAGCCTGACAGGATGAGCTCCCACCCATAGTATGGAAGCACCGTGTTTCTTTAGAGAAAACTGCTTTTTGTTCCAGAGGGCTAACTACAGTGACTAGAGGCCAGTCAAAAAGAGAGTTATTTAGGTAGCTTCAGGGCAGCATGACTAAGAGCTTTTAATATGGGAAAGCAAGGCTTGTGCCATCAGGTCTTCTTTGCCGGTGAACAATCAGCCTGAAGTCTTCTGATTTCTAACAAGTCAAAAGAGACTCTAGCTCTACCCTGGTCCCTTGCCTGAATCAACTTTTCTTCACAAAGTGTTCTCCATGTAGCGAACTCCCTCAAATTTGAAATGCTCTATGTAGGCTATCGGGCTAGAATAGGCTAAAGCCTATTCTAAAATCCTGCAGTGTAACAGGAAAACTGTGGTTTCGTTGCAGTAGGATGCAAGCCTCCTTTCTACTGTAGGTATGGGGTCCTTGGGTGTGAGTTCCTGGAAGAAAGGCGAAGCAGATTGTGTTTCTAAGAGCAGCTCAAAATCGGACAATGAGGCAGACTCCATGGCATGTAGGACGTGAGAGAACAGAATCCCTGGAGCTGTTGGTGTGCTGAGGACATCTAGCTTTCCCAAGGAAGGGTGCAGTGTATTGCCCTACTCTCTGAACACATAGAGGGACTTGGAAAGGCTTACGGCCTGGATGTTTCTTAGAAGGGCAGTACGGCCTGCTGGTACTCACTGTATTGGTAGGCAATGGGGTGCCCACACGAGGGTCCAAAGAGTCTGGAAAACCGTAGAAACGTTAAAGTAAAGCAGAACTGCGAATACGAGCTAATGTAAACTGCAACACGCTTTCGCTTCAGCAGGGCTCTTCAGGCCTTAGCGTGAGGCAAGTACTGACGTCAAGTTTCCCTTTAGCTCTAGAGCCTGACGGGATGAGCTACCACCCATGCTATGGAAGCATCGTGCTTCGTTAGAGAAACCTTTTCGTCCAGAGTGTAACTACAGTGACTAGAGGCCAGTCAGAAATAGACGTATTTAGGTAGCTTCAGGGCAGCCTGAATAGAGCTTTTAATATGGGAAACAAGGCTTGTGCCATCAGGTCATCTTTTGCGGTGAACACGAAGTCTAAACCCTTCTGATTTCCAACAAGTCAAAAGAGACTCTAGCTACACCCTGTTCCCTTGCCTGAATCAACATTACTTCCCAAAGTGTTCTGCATGTAGCGAACTCACTCATCCTTGGAACACTTTGAGTAGGCTATCGGTCCTTAGCCTATTCAAAATCCTGCAGTGTAACAGGAAACAGTGGTTTCGTTGCAGTAGGAATGCAAGCCTCGTTTCTACTGTAGGTATGGGGTCCTTCGGTGTGAGTTCCTAGAACAGAGGTGAAGCAGATTGTGTTGCTAAGTGCAGCTCAAATGAGGACAATGAGGCAGACTTCCATGGCATGTAGGACGTGAGAGAACAGAATCCCTGGAGCTGTTGGTGTGCTGAGGACATCTAGCGTTCCCAAGGAAGGGTGCAGTGTATTGCCCTAGTCTCTGAATACATAGAGTGACTTGGAAAGGCTTACGGCCTGGATGTTTCTTTGAAGGGCAGTGGAGCCTGCTGCTACTCACTGTATTTGTAGGCAATGGGGTGCCCACACGAGGTTCCTAAGTGTCTGGAAATGTGTAGAAACGTTAAAGTAAAGCAGAACTTCGAATACGAGCTGATGCAAACTGCAACACGCTTTCGCTTCAGCAGGGCTCCTCAGGCCTTAGCGTGAGGCAAGTACTCACGTCAAGTTTCCCTTTAGCTCTAGAGCCTGATAAGATGAGCTCCCACACATACTATGGAAGCACCGTGTTTCCTTAGAGAAAACTGCTTTTTGTTCCAGAGGGCTAACTACAGTGACTAGAGGCCAGTCAAAAAGAGAGTTATTTAGGTAGCTTCAGGGCAGCATGACTAAGAGCTTTTAAGAAGGGAAAGCAAGGCTCGTGCCATCAGGTTTCTTTGCCGGTGAACCATCAGCCTGAAGCCTTCTGATTTCTAACAAGTCAAAAGAGACTCTAGCTCTACCCTTGTCCCTTGCCTGAATCAACTTTTCTTCACAAAGTGTTCTACATGTAGCGAACTGCCTCAAATTTGAAATGCTCTATGTAGGCTATCGGTCCTTAGGCTATTCTAAAATCCTGCAGGGTAACAGGAACAACTGTGCTTTGGTTGCAGAAGGAATGCAAGCCTCCTTTCTCCTGTAGGTATGGGGTCCTTGAGTGTGAGTTCCTAGAAGAAAGGCGAATCAGATTGTGTTGCTAAGTGCAGCTCAAATGAGGACAATGAGGCAGACTTCCATGGCATGTAGGACGTGAGAGAACAGAATCCCTGGAGCTGTTGGTGTGCTGAGGACATCTAGCTTTCCCAAGGAAGGGTGCAGTGTATTGCCCTGCTCTCTGAATGCAGAGTGACTTGGAAAGACTTACGGCCTGGAAGTTTCTTAGAAGGGCAGTGGAACCTGCTGGTACTCACTGTATTTGTAGGCAGTGGGGTGCCCACACGAGGGTCCTAAGTGTCTGGAAAAGCGGAGAAACGTTAAAGTAAAGCAGAACTGCGAATACTAGCTAATGGAAACTGCAACACGCTTTCGCTTCAGCAGGGCTTTTCAGGCCTTAGCGTGAGGCAGGTACTCACGTCAAGTTTCCCTTTAGCTCTAGAGCCTGACAGGATGAGCTCCCACCCATACTATGGAAGCACCGTGTTTCTTTAGAGAAAACTGCTTTTTGTTCCAGAGGGCTAACTACAGTGACTAGAGGCCAGTCAAAAAGAGAGTTATTTAGGTAGCTTCAGGGCAGCATGACTAAGAGCTTTTAATATGGGAAAGCAAGGCTTGTGCCATCAGGTCTTCTTTGCAGGTGAACAATCAGCCTGAAGTCTTCTGATTTCTAACAAGTCAAAAGAGACTCTAGCTCTACCCTGGTCCCTTGCCTGAATCAACTTTTCTTCACAAAGTGTTCTCCATGTAGCGAACTCCCTCAAATTTGAAATGCTCTATGTAGGCTATCGGGCTAGAATAGGCTAAAGCCTATTCTAAAATCCTGCAGTGTAACAGGAAAACTGTGGTTTCGTTGCAGTAGGATGCAAGCCTCCTTTCTACTGTAGGTATGGGGTCCTTGGGTGTGAGTTCCTGGAAGAAAGGCGAAGCAGATTGTGTTTCTAAGAGCAGCTCAAAATCGGACAATGAGGCAGACTCCATGGCATGTAGGACGTGAGAGAACAGAATCCCTGGAGCTGTTGGTGTGCTGAGGACATCTAGCTTTCCCAAGGAAGGGTGCCGTGTATTGCCCTACTCTCTGAACACATAGAGGGACTTGGAAAGGCTTACGGCCTGGATGTTTCTTAGAAGGGCAGTACGGCCTGCTGGTACTCACTGTATTGGTAGGCAATGGGGTGCCCACACGAGGGTCCAAAGAGTCTGGAAAACCGTAGAAACGTTAAAGTAAAGCAGAACTGCGAATACGAGCTAATGTAAACTGCAACACGCTTTCGCTTCAGCAGGGCTCTTCAGGCCTTAGCGTGAGGCAAGTACTGACGTCAAGTTTCCCTTTAGCTCTAGAGCCTGACGGGATGAGCTACCACCCATGCTATGGAAGCATCGTGCTTCGTTAGAGAAACCTTTTCGTCCAGAGTGTAACTACAGTGACTAGAGGCCAGTCAGAAATAGACGTATTTAGGTAGCTTCAGGGCAGCCTGAATAGAGCTTTTAATATGGGAAACAAGGCTTGTGCCATCAGGTCATCTTTTGCGGTGAACACGAAGTCTAAACCCTTCTGATTTCCAACAAGTCAAAAGAGACTCTAGCTACACCCTGTTCCCTTGCCTGAATCAACATTACTTCCCAAAGTGTTCTGCATGTAGCGAACTCACTCATCCTTGGAACACTTTGAGTAGGCTATCGGTCCTTAGCCTATTCAAAATCCTGCAGTGTAACAGGAAACAGTGGTTTCGTTGCAGTAGGAATGCAAGCCTCGTTTCTACTGTAGGTATGGGGTCCTTCGGTGTGAGTTCCTAGAACAGAGGTGAAGCAGATTGTGTTGCTAAGTGCAGCTCAAATGAGGACAATGAGGCAGACTTCCATGGCATGTAGGACGTGAGAGAACAGAATCCCTGGAGCTGTTGGTGTGCTGAGGACATCTAGCGTTCCCAAGGAAGGGTGCAGTGTATTGCCCTAGTCTCTGAATACATAGAGTGACTTGGAAAGGCTTACGGCCTGGATGTTTCTTTGAAGGGCAGTGGAGCCTGCTGCTACTCACTGTATTTGTAGGCAATGGGGTGCCCACACGAGGTTCCTAAGTGTCTGGAAATGTGTAGAAACGTTAAAGTAAAGCAGAACTTCGAATACGAGCTGATGCAAACTGCAACACGCTTTCGCTTCAGCAGGGCTCCTCAGGCCTTAGCGTGAGGCAAGTACTCACGTCAAGTTTCCCTTTAGCTCTAGAGCCTGATAAGATGAGCTCCCACACATACTATGGAAGCACCGTGTTTCCTTAGAGAAAACTGCTTTTTGTTCCAGAGGGCTAACTACAGTGACTAGAGGCCAGTCAAAAAGAGAGTTATTTAGGTAGCTTCAGGGCAGCATGACTAAGAGCTTTTAAGAAGGGAAAGCAAGGCTCGTGCCATCAGGTTTCTTTGCCGGTGAACCATCAGCCTGAAGCCTTCTGATTTCTAACAAGTCAAAAGAGACTCTAGCTCTACCCTTGTCCCTTGCCTGAATCAACTTTTCTTCACAAAGTGTTCTACATGTAGCGAACTGCCTCAAATTTGAAATGCTCTATGTAGGCTATCGGTCCTTAGGCTATTCTAAAATCCTGCAGGGTAACAGGAACAACTGTGCTTTGGTTGCAGAAGGAATGCAAGCCTCCTTTCTCCTGTAGGTATGGGGTCCTTGAGTGTGAGTTCCTAGAAGAAAGGCGAATCAGATTGTGTTGCTAAGTGCAGCTCAAATGAGGACAATGAGGCAGACTTCCATGGCATGTAGGACGTGAGAGAACAGAATCCCTGGAGCTGTTGGTGTGCTGAGGACATCTAGCTTTCCCAAGGAAGGGTGCAGTGTATTGCCCTGCTCTCTGAATGCAGAGTGACTTGGAAAGACTTACGGCCTGGAAGTTTCTTAGAAGGGCAGTGGAACCTGCTGGTACTCACTGTATTTGTAGGCAGTGGGGTGCCCACACGAGGGTCCTAAGTGTCTGGAAAAGCGGAGAAACGTTAAAGTAAAGCAGAACTGCGAATACTAGCTAATGGAAACTGCAACACGCTTTCGCTTCAGCAGGGCTTTTCAGGCCTTAGCGTGAGGCAGGTACTCACGTCAAGTTTCCCTTTAGCTCTAGAGCCTGACAGGATGAGCTCCCACCCATACTATGGAAGCACCGTGTTTCTTTAGAGAAAACTGCTTTTTGTTCCAGAGGGCTAACTACAGTGACTAGAGGCCAGTCAAAAAGAGAGTTATTTAGGTAGCTTCAGGGCAGCATGACTAAGAGCTTTTAATATGGGAAAGCAAGGCTTGTGCCATCAGGTCTTCTTTGCAGGTGAACAATCAGCCTGAAGTCTTCTGATTTCTAACAAGTCAAAAGAGACTCTAGCTCTACCCTGGTCCCTTGCCTGAATCAACTTTTCTTCACAAAGTGTTCTACATGTAGCGAACTCCCTCAAATTTGAAATGCTCTATGTAGGCTATCGGGCTAGAATAGGCTAAAGCCTATTCTAAAATCCTGCAGTGTAACAGGAAAACTGTGGTTTCGTTGCAGTAGGATGCAAGCCTCCTTTCTACTGTAGGTATGGGGTCCTTGGGTGTGAGTTCCTGGAAGAAAGGCGAAGCAGATTGTGTTTCTAAGAGCAGCTCAAAATCGGACAATGAGGCAGACTCCATGGCATGTAGGACGTGAGAGAACAGAATCCCTGGAGCTGTTGGTGTGCTGAGGACATCTAGCTTTCCCAAGGAAGGGTGCAGTGTATTGCCCTACTCTCTGAACACATAGAGGGACTTGGAAAGGCTTACGGCCTGGATGTTTCTTAGAAGGGCAGTACGGCCTGCTGGTACTCACTGTATTGGTAGGCAATGGGGTGCCCACACGAGGGTCCAAAGAGTCTGCAAAACCGTAGAAACGTTAAAGTAAAGCAGAACTGCGAATACGAGCTAATGTAAACTGCAACACGCTTTCGCTTCAGCAGGGCTCTTCAGGCCTTAGCGTGAGGCAAGTACTGACGTCAAGTTTCCCTTTAGCTCTAGAGCCTGACGGGATGAGCTACCACCCATGCTATGGAAGCATCGTGCTTCGTTAGAGAAACCTTTTCGTCCAGAGTGTAACTACAGTGACTAGAGGCCAGTCAGAAATAGACGTATTTAGGTAGCTTCAGGGCAGCCTGAATAGAGCTTTTAATATGGGAAACAAGGCTTGTGCCATCAGGTCATCTTTTGCGGTGAACACGAAGTCTAAACCCTTCTGATTTCCAACAAGTCAAAAGAGACTCTAGCTACACCCTGTTCCCTTGCCTGAATCAACATTACTTCCCAAAGTGTTCTGCATGTAGCGAACTCACTCATCCTTGGAACACTTTGAGTAAGCTATCGGTCCTTAGCCTATTCAAAATCCTGCAGTGTAACAGGAAACAGTGGTTTCGTTGCAGTAGGAATGCAAGCCTCGTTTCTACTGTAGGTATGGGGTCCTTGGGTGTGAGTTCCTAGAACACAGGTGAAGCAGATTGTGTTGCTAAGTGCAGCTCAAATGAGGACAATGAGGCAGACTTCCATGGCATGTAGGACGTGAGAGAACAGAATCCCTGGAGCTGTTGGTGTGCTGAGGACATCTAGCGTTCCCAAGGAAGGGTGCAGTGTATTGCCCTGCTCTCTGAATGCAGAGTGACTTGGAAAGACTTACGGCCTGGAAGTTTCTTAGAAGGGCAGTGGAACCTGCTGGTACTCACTGTATTTGTAGGCAGTGGGGTGCCCACACGAGGATCCTAAGTGTCTGGAAAAGCGGAGAAACGTTAAAGTAAAGCAGAACTGCTAATACGAGCTAATGGAAACTGCAACACGCTTTCGCTTCAGCAGGGCTTTTCAGGCCTTAGCGTGAGGCAAGTACTCACGTCAAGTTTCCCTTTAGCTCTAGAGCCTGACAGGATGAGCTCCCACCCATACTATGGAAGCACCGTGTTTCTTTAGAGAAAACTGCTTTTTGTTCCAGAGGGCTAACTACAGTGACTAGAGGCCAGTCAAAAAGAGAGTTATTTAGGTAGCTTCAGGGCAGCATGACTAAGAGCTTTTAATATGGGAAAGCAAGGCTTGTGCCATCAGGTCTTCTTTGCAGGTGAACAATCAGCCTGAAGTCTTCTGATTTCTAACAAGTCAAAAGAGACTCTAGCTCTACCCTGGTCCCTTGCCTGAATCAACTTTTCTTCACAAAGTGTTCTCCATGTAGCGAACTCCCTCAAATTTGAAATGCTCTATGTAGGCTATCGGGCTAGAATAGGCTAAAGCCTATTCTAAAATCCTGCAGTGTAACAGGAAAACTGTGGTTTCGTTGCAGTAGGATGCAAGCCTCCTTTCTACTGTAGGTATGGGGTCCTTGGGTGTGAGTTCCTGGAAGAAAGGCGAAGCAGATTGTGTTTCTAAGAGCAGCTCAAAATCGGACAATGAGGCAGACTCCATGGCATGTAGGACGTGAGAGAACAGAATCCCTGGAGCTGTTGGTGTGCTGAGGACATCTAGCTTTCCCAAGGAAGGGTGCAGTGTATTGCCCTACTCTCTGAACACATAGAGGGACTTGGAAAGGCTTACGGCCTGGATGTTTCTTAGAAGGGCAGTACGGCCTGCTGGTACTCACTGTATTGGTAGGCAATGGGGTGCCCACACGAGGGTCCAAAGAGTCTGGAAAACCGTAGAAACGTTAAAGTAAAGCAGAACTGCGAATACGTGCTAATGTAAACTGCAACACGCTTTCACTTCAGCAGGGCTCTTCAGGCCTTAGCGTGAGGCAAGTACTGACGTCAAGTTTCCCTTTAGCTCTAGAGCCTGACGGGATGAGCTACCACCCATGCTATGGAAGCATCGTGCTTCGTTAGAGAAATCTTTTCGTCCTTTGTGTAACTACAGTGACTAGAGGCCAGTCAGAAATAGACGTATTTAGGTAGCTTCAGGGCAACCTGAATAGAGCTTTTAATATGGGAAACAAGGCTTGTGCCATCAGGTCATCTTTTGCGGTGAACACGAAGTCTAAACCCATCTGATTTCCAACAAGTCAAAAGAGACTCTAGCTACACCCTGTTCCCTTGCCTGAATCAACTTTTCTTCACAAAGTGTTCTGCATGTAGCGAACTCACTCATCCTTGGAACACTCTAAGTAGGCTATCGGTCCTTAGCCTATTCAAAATACTGCAGTGTAACAGGAACAACTGTGCTTTGGTTGCAGTAGGAACGCAAGCCTCCTTTCTCCTGTAGGTATGGGGTCCTTGAGTGTGAGTTCCTAGAAGAAAGGCGAATCAGATTGTGTTGCTAAGTGCAGCTCAAATGAGGACAATGAGGCAGACTTCCATGGCATGTAGGACGTGAGAGAACAGAATCCCTGGAGCTGTTGGTGTGCTGAGGACATCTAGCTTTCCCAAGGAAGGGTGCAGTGTATTGCCCTGCTCTCTGAATGCAGAGTGACTTGGAAAGACTTACGGCCTGGAAGTTTCTTAGAAGGGCAGTGGAACCTGCTGGTACTCACTGTATTTGTAGGCAGTGGGGTGCCCACACGAGGGTCCTAAGTGTCTGGAAAAGCGGAGAAACGTTAAAGTAAAGCAGAACTGCGAATACTAGCTAATGGAAACTGCAACACGCTTTCGCTTCAGCAGGGCTTTTCAGGCCTTAGCGTGAGGCAGGTACTCACGTCAAGTTTCCCTTTAGCTCTAGAGCCTGACAGGATGAGCTCCCACCCATACTATGGAAGCACCGTGTTTCTTTAGAGAAAACTGCTTTTTGTTCCAGAGGGCTAACTACAGTGACTAGAGGCCAGTCAAAAAGAGAGTTATTTAGGTAGCTTCAGGGCAGCATGACTAAGAGCTTTTAATATGGGAAAGCAAGGCTTGTGCCATCAGGTCTTCTTTGCAGGTGAACAATCAGCCTGAAGTCTTCTGATTTCTAACAAGTCAAAAGAGACTCTAGCTCTACCCTGGTCCCTTGCCTGAATCAACTTTTCTTCACAAAGTGTTCTCCATGTAGCGAACTCCCTCAAATTTGAAATGCTCTATGTAGGCTATCGGGCTAGAATAGGCTAAAGCCTATTCTAAAATCCTGCAGTGTAACAGGAAAACTGTGGTTTCGTTGCAGTAGGATGCAAGCCTCCTTTCTACTGTAGGTATGGGGTCCTTGGGTGTGAGTTCCTGGAAGAAAGGCGAAGCAGATTGTGTTTCTAAGAGCAGCTCAAAATCGGACAATGAGGCAGACTCCATGGCATGTAGGACGTGAGAGAACAGAATCCCTGGAGCTGTTGGTGTGCTGAGGACATCTAGCTTTCCCAAGGAAGGGTGCAGTGTATTGCCCTACTCTCTGAACACATAGAGGGACTTGGAAAGGCTTACGGCCTGGATGTTTCTTAGAAGGGCAGTACGGCCTGCTGGTACTCACTGTATTGGTAGGCAATGGGGTGCCCACACGAGGGTCCAAAGAGTCTGGAAAACCGTAGAAACGTTAAAGTAAAGCAGAACTGCGAATACGAGCTAATGTAAACTGCAACACGCTTTCGCTTCAGCAGGGCTCTTCAGGCCTTAGCGTGAGGCAAGTACTGACGTCAAGTTTCCCTTTAGCTCTAGAGCCTGACGGGATGAGCTACCACCCATGCTATGGAAGCATCGTGCTTCGTTAGAGAAACCTTTTCGTCCAGAGTGTAACTACAGTGACTAGAGGCCAGTCAGAAATAGACGTATTTAGGTAGCTTCAGGGCAGCCTGAATAGAGCTTTTAATATGGGAAACAAGGCTTGTGCCATCAGGTCATCTTTTGCGGTGAACACGAAGTCTAAACCCTTCTGATTTCCAACAAGTCAAAAGAGACTCTAGCTACACCCTGTTCCCTTGCCTGAATCAACATTACTTCCCAAAGTGTTCTGCATGTAGCGAACTCACTCATCCTTGGAACACTTTGAGTAGGCTATCGGTCCTTAGCCTATTCAAAATCCTGCAGTGTAACAGGAAACAGTGGTTTCGTTGCAGTAGGAATGCAAGCCTCGTTTCTACTGTAGGTATGGGGTCCTTGGGTGTGAGTTCCTAGAACACAGGTGAAGCAGATTGTGTTGCTAAGTGCAGCTCAAATGAGGACAATGAGGCAGACTTCCATGGCATGTAGGACGTGAGAGAACAGAATCCCTGGAGCTGTTGGTGTGCTGAGGACATCTAGCTTTCCCAAGGAAGGGTGCAGTGTATTGCCCTGCTCTCTGAATGCAGAGTGACTTGGAAAGACTTACGGCCTGGAAGTTTCTTAGAAGGGCAGTGGAACCTGCTGGTACTCACTGTATTTGTAGGCAGTGGGGTGCCCACACGAGGGTCCTAAGTGTCTGGAAAAGCGGAGAAACGTTAAAGTAAAGCAGAACTGCGAATACTAGCTAATGGAAACTGCAACACGCTTTCGCTTCAGCAGGGCTTTTCAGGCCTTAGCGTGAGGCAGGTACTCACGTCAAGTTTCCCTTTAGCTCTAGAGCCTGACAGGATGAGCTCCCACCCATACTATGGAAGCACCGTGTTTCTTTAGAGAAAACTGCTTTTTGTTCCAGAGGGCTAACTACAGTGACTAGAGGCCAGTCAAAAAGAGAGTTATTTAGGTAGCTTCAGGGCAGCATGACTAAGAGCTTTTAATATGGGAAAGCAAGGCTTGTGCCATCAGGTCTTCTTTGCAGGTGAACAATCAGCCTGAAGTCTTCTGATTTCTAACAAGTCAAAAGAGACTCTAGCTCTACCCTGGTCCCTTGCCTGAATCAACTTTTCTTCACAAAGTGTTCTCCATGTAGCGAACTCCCTCAAATTTGAAATGCTCTATGTAGGCTATCGGGCTAGAATAGGCTAAAGCCTATTCTAAAATCCTGCAGTGTAACAGGAAAACTGTGGTTTCGTTGCAGTAGGATGCAAGCCTCCTTTCTACTGTAGGTATGGGGTCCTTGGGTGTGAGTTCCTGGAAGAAAGGCGAAGCAGATTGTGTTTCTAAGAGCAGCTCAAAATCGGACAATGAGGCAGACTCCATGGCATGTAGGACGTGAGAGAACAGAATCCCTGGAGCTGTTGGTGTGCTGAGGACATCTAGCTTTCCCAAGGAAGGGTGCAGTGTATTGCCCTACTCTCTGAACACATAGAGGGACTTGGAAAGGCTTACGGCCTGGATGTTTCTTAGAAGGGCAGTACGGCCTGCTGGTACTCACTGTATTGGTAGGCAATGGGGTGCCCACACGAGGGTCCAAAGAGTCTGGAAAACCGTAGAAACGTTAAAGTAAAGCAGAACTGCGAATACGAGCTAATGTAAACTGCAACACGCTTTCGCTTCAGCAGGGCTCTTCAGGCCTTAGCGTGAGGCAAGTACTGACGTCAAGTTTCCCTTTAGCTCTAGAGCCTGACGGGATGAGCTACCACCCATGCTATGGAAGCATCGTGCTTCGTTAGAGAAACCTTTTCGTCCAGAGTGTAACTACAGTGACTAGAGGCCAGTCAGAAATAGACGTATTTAGGTAGCTTCAGGGCAGCCTGAATAGAGCTTTTAATATGGGAAACAAGGCTTGTGCCATCAGGTCATCTTTTGCGGTGAACACGAAGTCTAAACCCTTCTGATTTCCAACAAGTCAAAAGAGACTCTAGCTACACCCTGTTCCCTTGCCTGAATCAACATTACTTCCCAAAGTGTTCTGCATGTAGCGAACTCACTCATCCTTGGAACACTTTGAGTAGGCTATCGGTCCTTAGCCTATTCAAAATCCTGCAGTGTAACAGGAAACAGTGGTTTCGTTGCAGTAGGAATGCAAGCCTCGTTTCTACTGTAGGTATGGGGTCCTTGGGTGTGAGTTCCTAGAACACAGGTGAAGCAGATTGTGTTGCTAAGTGCAGCTCAAATGAGGACAATGAGGCAGACTTCCATGGCATGTAGGACGTGAGAGAACAGAATCCCTGGAGCTGTTGGTGTGCTGAGGACATCTAGCGTTCCCAAGGAAGGGTGCAGTGTATTGCCCTGCTCTCTGAATGCAGAGTGACTTGGAAAGACTTACGGCCTGGAAGTTTCTTAGAAGGGCAGTGGAACCTGCTGGTACTCACTGTATTTGTAGGCAGTGGGGTGCCCACACGAGGATCCTAAGTGTCTGGAAAAGCGGAGAAACGTTAAAGTAAAGCAGAACTGCGAATACGAGCTAATGGAAACTGCAACACGCTTTCGCTTCAGCAGGGCTTTTCAGGCCTTAGCGTGAGGCAAGTACTCACGTCAAGTTTCCCTTTAGCTCTAGAGCCTGACAGGATGAGCTCCCACCCATACTATGGAAGCACCGTGTTTCTTTAGAGAAAACTGCTTTTTGTTCCAGAGGGCTAACTACAGTGACTAGAGGCCAGTCAAAAAGAGAGTTATTTAGGTAGCTTCAGGGCAGCATGACTAAGAGCTTTTAATATGGGAAAGCAAGGCTTGTGCCATCAGGTCTTCTTTGCAGGTGAACAATCAGCCTGAAGTCTTCTGATTTCTAACAAGTCAAAAGAGACTCTAGCTCTACCCTGGTCCCTTGCCTGAATCAACTTTTCTTCACAAAGTGTTCTCCATGTAGCGAACTCCCTCAAATTTGAAATGCTCTATGTAGGCTATCGGGCTAGAATAGGCTAAAGCCTATTCTAAAATCCTGCAGTGTAACAGGAAAACTGTGGTTTCGTTGCAGTAGGATGCAAGCCTCCTTTCTACTGTAGGTATGGGGTCCTTGGGTGTGAGTTCCTGGAAGAAAGGCGAAGCAGATTGTGTTTCTAAGAGCAGCTCAAAATCGGACAATGAGGCAGACTCCATGGCATGTAGGACGTGAGAGAACAGAATCCCTGGAGCTGTTGGTGTGCTGAGGACATCTAGCTTTCCCAAGGAAGGGTGCAGTGTATTGCCCTACTCTCTGAACACATAGAGGGACTTGGAAAGGCTTACGGCCTGGATGTTTCTTAGAAGGGCAGTACGGCCTGCTGGTACTCACTGTATTGGTAGGCAATGGGGTGCCCACACGAGGGTCCAAAGAGTCTGGAAAACCGTAGAAACGTTAAAGTAAAGCAGAACTGCGAATACGAGCTAATGTAAACTGCAACACGCTTTCACTTCAGCAGGGCTCTTCAGGCCTTAGCGTGAGGCAAGTACTGACGTCAAGTTTCCCTTTAGCTCTAGAGCCTGACGGGATGAGCTACCACCCATGCTATGGAAGCATCGTGCTTCGTTAGAGAAATCTTTTCGTCCTTTGTGTAACTACAGTGACTAGAGGCCAGTCAGAAATAGACGTATTTAGGTAGCTTCAGGGCAACCTGAATAGAGCTTTTAATATGGGAAACAAGGCTTGTGCCATCAGGTCATCTTTTGCGGTGAACACGAAGTCTAAACCCATCTGATTTCCAACAAGTCAAAAGAGACTCTAGCTACACCCTGTTCCCTTGCCTGAATCAACTTTTCTTCCCAAAGTGTTCTGCATGTAGCGAACTCACTCATCCTTGGAACACTCTAAGTAGGCTATCGGTCCTTAGCCTATTCAAAATACTGCAGTGTAACAGGAACAACTGTGCTTTGGTTGCAGTAGGAACGCAAGCCTCCTTTCTCCTGTAGGTATGGGGTCCTTGAGTGTGAGTTCCTAGAAGAAAGGCGAATCAGATTGTGTTGCTAAGTGCAGCTCAAATGAGGACAATGAGGCAGACTTCCATGGCATGTAGGACGTGAGAGAACAGAATCCCTGGAGCTGTTGGTGTGCTGAGGACATCTAGCTTTCCCAAGGAAGGGTGCAGTGTATTGCCCTGCTCTCTGAATGCAGAGTGACTTGGAAAGACTTACGGCCTGGAAGTTTCTTAGAAGGGCAGTGGAACCTGCTGGTACTCACTGTATTTGTAGGCAGTGGGGTGCCCACACGAGGGTCCTAAGTGTCTGGAAAAGCGGAGAAACGTTAAAGTAAAGCAGAACTGCGAATACTAGCTAATGGAAACTGCAACACGCTTTCGCTTCAGCAGGGCTTTTCAGGCCTTAGCGTGAGGCAAGTACTCACGTCAAGTTTCCCTTTAGCTCTAGAGCCTGACAGGATGAGCTCCCACCCATACTATGGAAGCACCGTGTTTCTTTAGAGAAAACTGCTTTTTGTTCCAGAGGGCTAACTACAGTGACTAGAGGCCAGTCAAAAAGAGAGTTATTTAGGTAGCTTCAGGGCAGCATGACTAAGAGCTTTTAATATGGGAAAGCAAGGCTTGTGCCATCAGGTCTTCTTTGCCGGTGAACAATCAGCCTGAAGTCTTCTGATTTCTAACAAGTCAAAAGAGACTCTAGCTCTACCCTGGTCCCTTGCCTGAATCAACTTTTCTTCACAAAGTGTTCTCCATGTAGCGAACTCCCTCAAATTTGAAATGCTCTATGTAGGCTATCGGGCTAGAATAGGCTAAAGCCTATTCTAAAATCCTGCAGTGTAACAGGAAAACTGTGGTTTCGTTGCAGTAGGATGCAAGCCTCCTTTCTACTGTAGGTATGGGGTCCTTGGGTGTGAGTTCCTGGAAGAAAGGCGAAGCAGATTGTGTTTCTAAGAGCAGCTCAAAATCGGACAATGAGGCAGACTCCATGGCATGTAGGACGTGAGAGAACAGAATCCCTGGAGCTGTTGGTGTGCTGAGGACATCTAGCTTTCCCAAGGAAGGGTGCAGTGTATTGCCCTACTCTCTGAACACATAGAGTGACTTGGAAAGGCTTACGGCCTGGATGTTTCTTAGAAGGGCAGTACGGCCTGCTGGTACTCACTGTATTGGTAGGTAATGGGGTGCCCACACGAGGGTCCAAAGAGTCTGGAAAACCGTAGAAACGTTAAAGTAAAGCAGAACTGCGAATACGAGCTAATGTAAACTGCAACACGCTTTCGCTTCAGCAGGGCTCTTCAGGCCTTAGCGTGAGGCAAGTACTGACGTCAAGTTTCCCTTTAGCTCTAGAGCCTGACGGGATGAGCTACCACCCATGCTATGGAAGCATCGTGCTTCGTTAGAGAAACCTTTTCGTCCAGAGTGTAACTACAGTGACTAGAGGCCAGTCAGAAATAGACGTATTTAGGTAGCTTCAGGGCAGCCTGAATAGAGCTTTTAATATGGGAAACAAGGCTTGTGCCATCAGGTCATCTTTTGCGGTGAACACGAAGTCTAAACCCTTCTGATTTCCAACAAGTCAAAAGAGACTCTAGCTACACCCTGTTCCCTTGCCTGAATCAACATTACTTCCCAAAGTGTTCTGCATGTAGCGAACTCACTCATCCTTGGAACACTTTGAGTAGGCTATCGGTCCTTAGCCTATTCAAAATCCTGCAGTGTAACAGGAAACAGTGGTTTCGTTGCAGTAGGAATGCAAGCCTCGTTTCTACTGTAGGTATGGGGTCCTTGGGTGTGAGTTCCTAGAACAGAGGTGAAGCAGATTGTGTTGCTAAGTGCAGCTCAAATGAGGACAATGAGGCAGACTTCCATGGCATGTAGGACGTGAGAGAACAGAATCCCTGGAGCTGTTGGTGTGCTGAGGACATCTAGCGTTCCCAAGGAAGGGTGCAGTGTATTGCCCTAGTCTCTGAATACATAGAGTGACTTGGAAAGGCTTACGGCCTGGATGTTTCTTTGAAGGGCAGTGGAGCCTGCTGCTACTCACTGTATTTGTAGGCAATGGGGTGCCCACACGAGGTTCCTAAGTGTCTGGAAATGTGTAGAAACGTTAAAGTAAAGCAGAACTTCGAATACGAGCTGATGCAAACTGCAACACGCTTTCGCTTCAGCAGGGCTCCTCAGGCCTTAGCGTGAGGCAAGTACTCACGTCAAGTTTCCCTTTAGCTCTAGAGCCTGATAAGATGAGCTCCCACCCATACTATGGAAGCACCGTGTTTCCTTAGAGAAAACTGCTTTTTGTTCCAGAGGGCTAACTACAGTGACTAGAGGCCAGTCAAAAAGAGAGTTATTTAGGTAGCTTCAGGGCAGCATGACTAAGAGCTTTTAAGAAGGGAAAGCAAGTCTCGTGCCATCAGGTTTCTTTGCCGGTGAACCATCAGCCTGAAGCCTTCTGATTTCTAACAAGTCAAAAGAGACACTAGCTCTACCCTTGTCCCTTGCCTGAATCAACTTTTCTTCACAAAGTGTTCTACATGTAGCGAACTGCCTCAAATTTGAAATGCTCTATGTAGGCTATCGGTCCTTAGGCTATTCTAAAATCCTGCAGGGTAACAGGAACAACTGTGCTTTGGTTGCAGAAGGAATGCAAGCCTCCTTTCTCCTGTAGGTATGGGGTCCTTGAGTGTGAGTTCCTAGAAGAAAGGCGAATCAGATTGTGTTGCTAAGTGCAGCTCAAATGAGGACAATGAGGCAGACTTCCATGGCATGTAGGACGTGAGAGAACAGAATCCCTGGAGCTGTTGGTGTGCTGAGGACATCTAGCTTTCCCAAGGAAGGGTGCAGTGTATTGCCCTGCTCTCTGAATGCAGAGTGACTTGGAAAGACTTACGGCCTGGAAGTTTCTTAGAAGGGCAGTGGAACCTGCTGGTACTCACTGTATTTGTAGGCAGTGGGGTGCCCACACGAGGGTCCTAAGTGTCTGGAAAAGCGGAGAAACGTTAAAGTAAAGCAGAACTGCGAATACTAGCTAATGGAAACTGCAACACGCTTTCGCTTCAGCAGGGCTTTTCAGGCCTTAGCGTGAGGCAAGTACTCACGTCAAGTTTCCCTTTAGCTCTAGAGCCTGACAGGATGAGCTCCCACCCATACTATGGAAGCACCGTGTTTCTTTAGAGAAAACTGCTTTTTGTTCCAGAGGGCTAACTACAGTGACTAGAGGCCAGTCAAAAAGAGAGTTATTTAGGTAGCTTCAGGGCAGCATGACTAAGAGCTTTTAATATGGGAAAGCAAGGCTTGTGCCATCAGGTCTTCTTTGCCGGTGAACAATCAGCCTGAAGTCTTCTGATTTCTAACAAGTCAAAAGAGACTCTAGCTCTACCCTGGTCCCTTGCCTGAATCAACTTTTCTTCACAAAGTGTTCTCCATGTAGCGAACTCCCTCAAATTTGAAATGCTCTATGTAGGCTATCGGGCTAGAATAGGCTAAAGCCTATTCTAAAATCCTGCAGTGTAACAGGAAAACTGTGGTTTCGTTGCAGTAGGATGCAAGCCTCCTTTCTACTGTAGGTATGGGGTCCTTGGGTGTGAGTTCCTGGAAGAAAGGCGAAGCAGATTGTGTTTCTAAGAGCAGCTCAAAATCGGACAATGAGGCAGACTCCATGGCATGTAGGACGTGAGAGAACAGAATCCCTGGAGCTGTTGGTGTGCTGAGGACATCTAGCTTTCCCAAGGAAGGGTGCAGTGTATTGCCCTACTCTCTGAACACATAGAGGGACTTGGAAAGGCTTACGGCCTGGATGTTTCTTAGAAGGGCAGTACGGCCTGCTGGTACTCACTGTATTGGTAGGCAATGGGGTGCCCACACGAGGGTCCAAAGAGTCTGGAAAACCGTAGAAACGTTAAAGTAAAGCAGAACTGCGAATACGAGCTAATGTAAACTGCAACACGCTTTCGCTTCAGCAGGGCTCTTCAGGCCTTAGCGTGAGGCAAGTACTGACGTCAAGTTTCCCTTTAGCTCTAGAGCCTGACGGGATGAGCTACCACCCATGCTATGGAAGCATCGTGCTTCGTTAGAGAAATCTTTTCGTCCTGAGTGTAACTACAGTGACTAGAGGCCAGTCAGAAATAGACGTATTTAGGTAGCTTCAGGGCAACCTGAATAGAGCTTTTAATATGGGAAACAAGGCTTGTGCCATCAGGTCATCTTTTGCGGTGAACACGAAGTCTAAACCCATCTGATTTCCAACAAGTCAAAAGAGACTCTAGCTACACCCTGTTCCCTTGCCTGAATCAACTTTTCTTCCCAAAGTGTTCTGCATGTAGCGAACTCACTCATCCTTGGAACACTCTAAGTAGGCTATCGGTCCTTAGCCTATTCAAAATACTGCAGTGTAACAGGAACAACTGTGCTTTGGTTGCAGTAGGAACGCAAGCCTCCTTTCTCCTGTAGGTATGGGGTCCTTGAGTGTGAGTTCCTAGAAGAAAGGCGAATCAGATTGTGTTGCTAAGTGCAGCTCAAATGAGGACAATGAGGCAGACTTCCATGGCATGTAGGACGTGAGAGAACAGAATCCCTGGAGCTGTTGGTGTGCTGAGGACATCTAGCTTTCCCAAAGAAGGGTGCAGTGTATTGCCCTGCTCTCTGAATGCAGAGTGACTTGGAAAGACTTACGGCCTGGAAGTTTCTTAGAAGGGCAGTGGAACCTGCTGGTACTCACTGTATTTGTAGGCAGTGGGGTGCCCACACGAGGGTCCTAAGTGTCTGGAAAAGCGGAGAAACGTTAAAGTAAAGCAGAACTGCGAATACTAGCTAATGGAAACTGCAACACGCTTTCGCTTCAGCAGGGCTTTTCAGGCCTTAGCGTGAGGCAGGTACTCACGTCAAGTTTCCCTTTAGCTCTAGAGCCTGACAGGATGAGCTCCCACCCATACTATGGAAGCACCGTGTTTCTTTAGAGAAAACTGCTTTTTGTTCCAGAGGGCTAACTACAGTGACTAGAGGCCAGTCAAAAAGAGAGTTATTTAGGTAGCTTCAGGGCAGCATGACTAAGAGCTTTTAATATGGGAAAGCAAGGCTTGTGCCATCAGGTCTTCTTTGCAGGTGAACAATCAGCCTGAAGTCTTCTGATTTCTAACAAGTCAAAAGAGACTCTAGCTCTACCCTGGTCCCTTGCCTGAATCAACTTTTCTTCACAAAGTGTTCTCCATGTAGCGAACTCCCTCAAATTTGAAATGCTCTATGTAGGCTATCGGGCTAGAATAGGCTAAAGCCTATTCTAAAATCCTGCAGTGTAACAGGAAAACTGTGGTTTCGTTGCAGTAGGATGCAAGCCTCCTTTCTACTGTAGGTATGGGGTCCTTGGGTGTGAGTTCCTGGAAGAAAGGCGAAGCAGATTGTGTTTCTAAGAGCAGCTCAAAATCGGACAATGAGGCAGACTCCATGGCATGTAGGACGTGAGAGAACAGAATCCCTGGAGCTGTTGGTGTGCTGAGGACATCTAGCTTTCCCAAGGAAGGGTGCAGTGTATTGCCCTACTCTCTGAACACATAGAGGGACTTGGAAAGGCTTACGGCCTGGATGTTTCTTAGAAGGGCAGTACGGCCTGCTGGTACTCACTGTATTGGTAGGCAATGGGGTGCCCACACGAGGGTCCAAAGAGTCTGCAAAACCGTAGAAACGTTAAAGTAAAGCAGAACTGCGAATACGAGCTAATGTAAACTGCAACACGCTTTCGCTTCAGCAGGGCTCTTCAGGCCTTAGCGTGAGGCAAGTACTGACGTCAAGTTTCCCTTTAGCTCTAGAGCCTGACGGGATGAGCTACCACCCATGCTATGGTAGCATCGTGCTTCGTTAGAGAAACCTTTTCGTCCAGAGTGTAACTACAGTGACTAGAGGCCAGTCAGAAATAGACGTATTTAGGTAGCTTCAGGGCAGCATGAATAGAGCTTTTAATATGGGAAACAAGGCTTGTGCCATCAGGTCATCTTTTGCGGTGAACACGAAGTCTAAACCCATCTGATTTCCAACAAGTCAAAAGAGACTCTAGCTACACCCTGTTCCCTTGCCTGAATCAACTTTTCTTCCCAAAGTGTTCTGCATGTAGCGAACTCACTCATCCTTGGAACACTTTGAGTAGGCTATCGGTCCTTAGCCTATTCAAAATCCTGCAGTGTAACAGGAAACAGTGGTTTCGTTGCAGTAGGAATGCAAGCCTCGTTTCTACTGTAGGTATGGGGTCCTTGGGTGTGAGTTCCTAGAACAGAGGTGAAGCAGATTGTGTTGCTAAGTGCAGCTCAAATGAGGACAATGAGGCAGACTTCCATGGCATATAGGACGTGAGAGAACAGAATCCCTGGAGCTGTTGGTGTGCTGAGGACATCTAGCGTTCCCAAGGAAGGGTGCAGTGTATTGCCCTAGTCTCTGAATACATAGAGTGACTTGGAAAGGCTTACGGCCTGGATGTTTCTTTGAAGGGCAGTGGAGCCTGCTGCTACTCACTGTATTTGTAGGCAATGGGGTGCCCACACGAGGTTCCTAAGTGTCTGGAAATGTGTAGAAACGTTAAAGTAAAGCAGAACTTCGAATACGAGCTGATGCAAACTGCAACACGCTTTCGCTTCAGCAGGGCTCCTCAGGCCTTAGCGTGAGGCAAGTACTCACGTCAAGTTTCCCTTTAGCTCTAGAGCCTGATAAGATGAGCTCCCACCCATACTATGGAAGCACCGTGTTTCCTTAGAGAAAACTGCTTTTTGTTCCAGAGGGCTAACTACAGTGACTAGAGGCCAGTCAAAAAGAGAGTTATTTAGGTAGCTTCAGGGCAGCATGACTAAGAGCTTTTAAGAAGGGAAAGCAAGGCTCGTGCCATCAGGTTTCTTTGCCGGTGAACCATCAGCCTGAAGCCTTCTGATTTCTAACAAGTCAAAAGAGACTCTAGCTCTACCCTTGTCCCTTGCCTGAATCAACTTTTCTTCACAAAGTGTTCTACATGTAGCGAACTGCCTCAAATTTGAAATGCTCTATGTAGGCTATCGGTCCTTAGGCTATTCTAAAATCCTGCAGGGTAACAGGAACAACTGTGCTTTGGTTGCAGAAGGAATGCAAGCCTCCTTTCTCCTGTAGGTATGGGGTCCTTGAGTGTGAGTTCCTAGAAGAAAGGCGAATCAGATTGTGTTGCTAAGTGCAGCTCAAATGAGGACAATGAGGCAGACTTCCATGGCATGTAGGACGTGAGAGAACAGAATCCCTGGAGCTGTTGGTGTGCTGAGGACATCTAGCTTTCCCAAGGAAGGGTGCAGTGTATTGCCCTACTCTCTGAACACATAGAGGGACTTGGAAAGGCTTACGGCCTGGATGTTTCTTAGAAGGGCAGTACGGCCTGCTGGTACTCACTGTATTGGTAGGCAATGGGGTGCCCACACGAGGGTCCAAAGAGTCTGGAAAACCGTAGAAACGTTAAAGTAAAGCAGAACTGCGAATACGAGCTAATGTAAACTGCAACACGCTTTCGCTTCAGCAGGGCTCTTCAGGCCTTAGCGTGAGGCAAGTACTGACGTCAAGTTTCCCTTTAGCTCTAGAGCCTGACGGGATGAGCTACCACCCATGCTATGGAAGCATCGTGCTTCGTTAGAGAAATCTTTTCGTCCTGAGTGTAACTACAGTGACTAGAGGCCAGTCAGAAATAGACGTATTTAGGTAGCTTCAGGGCAACCTGAATAGAGCTTTTAATATGGGAAACAAGGCTTGTGCCATCAGGTCATCTTTTGCGGTGAACACGAAGTCTAAACCCATCTGATTTCCAACAAGTCAAAAGAGACTCTAGCTACACCCTGTTCCCTTGCCTGAATCAACTTTTCTTCCCAAAGTGTTCTGCATGTAGCGAACTCACTCATCCTTGGAACACTCTAAGTAGGCTATCGGTCCTTAGCCTATTCAAAATACTGCAGTGTAACAGGAACAACTGTGCTTTGGTTGCAGTAGGAACGCAAGCCTCCTTTCTCCTGTAGGTATGGGGTCCTTGAGTGTGAGTTCCTAGAAGAAAGGCGAATCAGATTGTGTTGCTAAGTGCAGCTCAAATGAGGACAATGAGGCAGACTTCCATGGCATGTAGGACGTGAGAGAACAGAATCCCTGGAGCTGTTGGTGTGCTGAGGACATCTAGCTTTCCCAAGGAAGGGTGCAGTGTATTGCCCTGCTCTCTGAATGCAGAGTGACTTGGAAAGACTTACGGCCTGGAAGTTTCTTAGAAGGGCAGTGGAACCTGCTGGTACTCACTGTATTTGTAGGCAGTGGGGTGCCCACACGAGGGTCCTAAGTGTCTGGAAAAGCGGAGAAACGTTAAAGTAAAGCAGAACTGCGAATACTAGCTAATGGAAACTGCAACACGCTTTCGCTTCAGCAGGGCTTTTCAGGCCTTAGCGTGAGGCAGGTACTCACGTCAAGTTTCCCTTTAGCTCTAGAGCCTGACAGGATGAGCTCCCACCCATACTATGGAAGCACCGTGTTTCTTTAGAGAAAACTGCTTTTTGTTCCAGAGGGCTAACTACAGTGACTAGAGGCCAGTCAAAAAGAGAGTTATTTAGGTAGCTTCAGGGCAGCATGACTAAGAGCTTTTAATATGGGAAAGCAAGGCTTGTGCCATCAGGTCTTCTTTGCAGGTGAACAATCAGCCTGAAGTCTTCTGATTTCTAACAAGTCAAAAGAGACTCTAGCTCTACCCTGGTCCCTTGCCTGAATCAACTTTTCTTCACAAAGTGTTCTCCATGTAGCGAACTCCCTCAAATTTGAAATGCTCTATGTAGGCTATCGGGCTAGAATAGGCTAAAGCCTATTCTAAAATCCTGCAGTGTAACAGGAAAACTGTGGTTTCGTTGCAGTAGGATGCAAGCCTCCTTTCTACTGTAGGTATGGGGTCCTTGGGTGTGAGTTCCTGGAAGAAAGGCGAAGCAGATTGTGTTTCTAAGAGCAGCTCAAAATCGGACAATGAGGCAGACTCCATGGCATGTAGGACGTGAGAGAACAGAATCCCTGGAGCTGTTGGTGTGCTGAGGACATCTAGCTTTCCCAAGGAAGGGTGCAGTGTATTGCCCTACTCTCTGAACACATAGAGGGACTTGGAAAGGCTTACGGCCTGGATGTTTCTTAGAAGGGCAGTACGGCCTGCTGGTACTCACTGTATTGGTAGGCAATGGGGTGCCCACACGAGGGTCCAAAGAGTCTGGAAAACCGTAGAAACGTTAAAGTAAAGCAGAACTGCGAATACGAGCTAATGTAAACTGCAACACGCTTTCGCTTCAGCAGGGCTCTTCAGGCCTTAGCGTGAGGCAAGTACTGACGTCAAGTTTCCCTTTAGCTCTAGAGCCTGACGGGATGAGCTACCACCCATGCTATGGAAGCATCGTGCTTCGTTAGAGAAATCTTTTCGTCCTGAGTGTAACTACAGTGACTAGAGGCCAGTCAGAAATAGACGTATTTAGGTAGCTTCAGGGCAACCTGAATAGAGCTTTTAATATGGGAAACAAGGCTTGTGCCATCAGGTCATCTTTTGCGGTGAACACGAAGTCTAAACCCATCTGATTTCCAACAAGTCAAAAGAGACTCTAGCTACACCCTGTTCCCTTGCCTGAATCAACTTTTCTTCCCAAAGTGTTCTGCATGTAGCGAACTCACTCATCCTTGGAACACTCTAAGTAGGCTATCGGTCCTTAGCCTATTCAAAATACTGCAGTGTAACAGGAACAACTGTGCTTTGGTTGCAGTAGGAACGCAAGCCTCCTTTCTCCTGTAGGTATGGGGTCCTTGAGTGTGAGTTCCTAGAAGAAAGGCGAATCAGATTGTGTTGCTAAGTGCAGCTCAAATGAGGACAATGAGGCAGACTTCCATGGCATGTAGGACGTGAGAGAACAGAATCCCTGGAGCTGTTGGTGTGCTGAGGACATCTAGCTTTCCCAAGGAAGGGTGCAGTGTATTGCCCTGCTCTCTGAATGCAGAGTGACTTGGAAAGACTTATGGCCTGGAAGTTTCTTAGAAGGGCAGTGGAACCTGCTGGTACTCACTGTATTTGTAGGCAGTGGGGTGCCCACACGAGGGTCCTAAGTGTCTGGAAAAGCGGAGAAACGTTAAAGTAAAGCAGAACTGCGAATACTAGCTAATGGAAACTGCAACACGCTTTCGCTTCAGCAGGGCTTTTCAGGCCTTAGCGTGAGGCAAGTACTCACGTCAAGTTTCCCTTTAGCTCTAGAGCCTGCCGGGATGAGCTCCCACCCATACTATGGAAGCACCGTGTTTCTTTAGAGAAAACTGCTTTTTGTTCCAGAGGGCTAACTACAGTGACTAGAGGCCAGTCAAAAAGAGAGTTATTTAGGTAGCTTCAGGGCAGCATGACTAAGAGCTTTTAATATGGGAAAGCAAGGCTTGTGCCATCAGGTCTTCTTTGCAGGTGAACAATCAGCCTGAAGTCTTCTGATTTCTAACAAGTCAAAAGAGACTCTAGCTCTACCCTGGTCCCTTGCCTGAATCAACTTTTCTTCACAAAGTGTTCTCCATGTAGCGAACTCCCTCAAATTTGAAATGCTCTATGTAGGCTATCGGGCTAGAATAGGCTAAAGCCTATTCTAAAATCCTGCAGTGTAACAGGAAAACTGTGGTTTCGTTGCAGTAGGATGCAAGCCTCCTTTCTACTGTAGGTATGGGGTCCTTGGGTGTGAGTTCCTGGAAGAAAGGCGAAGCAGATTGTGTTTCTAAGAGCAGCTCAAAATCGGACAATGAGGCAGACTCCATGGCATGTAGGACGTGAGAGAACAGAATCCCTGGAGCTGTTGGTGTGCTGAGGACATCTAGCTTTCCCAAGGAAGGGTGCAGTGTATTGCCCTACTCTCTGAACACATAGAGGGACTTGGAAAGGCTTACGGCCTGGATGTTTCTTAGAAGGGCAGTACGGCCTGCTGGTACTCACTGTATTGGTAGGCAATGGGGTGCCCACACGAGGGTCCAAAGAGTCTGGAAACCGTAGAAACGTTAAAGTAAAGCAGAACTGCGAATACGAGCTAATGTAAACTGCAACACGCTTTCGCTTCAGCAGGGCTCTTCAGGCCTTAGCGTGAGGCAAGTACTGAAGTCAAGTTTCCCTTTAGCTCTACAGCCTGACGGGATGAGCTACCACCCATGCTATGGAAGCATCGTGCTTCGTTAGAGAAATCTTTTCGTCCTGAGTGTAACTACAGTGACTAGAGGCCAGTCAGAAATAGACGTATTTAGGTAGCTTCAGGGCAACCTGAATAGAGCTTTTAATATGGGAAACAAGGCTTGTGCCATCAGGTCATCTTTTGCGGTGAACACGAAGTCTAAACCCATCTGATTTCCAACAAGTCAAAAGAGACTCTAGCTACACCCTGTTCCCTTGCCTGAATCAACTTTTCTTCCCAAAGTGTTCTGCATGTAGCGAACTCACTCATCCTTGGAACACTCTAAGTAGGCTATCGGTCCTTAGCCTATTCAAAATACTGCAGTGTAACAGGAACAACTGTGCTTTGGTTGCAGTAGGAACGCAAGCCTCCTTTCTCCTGTAGGTATGGGGTCCTTGAGTGTGAGTTCCTAGAAGAAAGGCGAATCAGATTGTGTTGCTAAGTGCAGCTCAAATGAGGACAATGAGGCAGACTTCCATGGCATGTAGGACGTGAGAGAACAGAATCCCTGGAGCTGTTGGTGTGCTGAGGACATCTAGCTTTCCCAAGGAAGGGTGCAGTGTATTGCCCTGCTCTCTGAATGCAGAGTGACTTGGAAAGACTTACGGCCTGGAAGTTTCTTAGAAGGGCAGTGGAACCTGCTGGTACTCACTGTATTTGTAGGCAGTGGGGTGCCCACACGAGGGTCCTAAGTGTCTGGAAAAGCGGAGAAACGTTAAAGTAAAGCAGAACTGCGAATACTAGCTAATGGAAACTGCAACACGCTTTCGCTTCAGCAGGGCTTTTCAGGCCTTAGCGTGAGGCAAGTACTCACGTCAAGTTTCCCTTTAGCTCTAGAGCCTGACAGGATGAGCTCCCACCCATACTATGGAAGCACCGTGTTTCTTTAGAGAAAACTGCTTTTTGTTCCAGAGGGCTAACTACAGTGACTAGAGGCCAGTCAAAAAGAGAGTTATTTAGGTAGCTTCAGGGCAGCATGACTAAGAGCTTTTAATATGGGAAAGCAAGGCTTGTGCCATCAGGTCTTCTTTGCCGGTGAACAATCAGCCTGAAGTCTTCTGATTTCTAACAAGTCAAAAGAGACTCTAGCTCTACCCTGGTCCCTTGCCTGAATCAACTTTTCTTCACAAAGTGTTCTCCATGTAGCGAACTCCCTCAAATTTGAAATGCTCTATGTAGGCTATCGGGCTAGAATAGGCTAAAGCCTATTCTAAAATCCTGCAGTGTAACAGGAAAACTGTGGTTTCGTTGCAGTAGGATGCAAGCCTCCTTTCTACTGTAGGTATGGGGTCCTTGGGTGTGAGTTCCTGGAAGAAAGGCGAAGCAGATTGTGTTTCTAAGAGCAGCTCAAAATCGGACAATGAGGCAGACTCCATGGCATGTAGGACGTGAGAGAACAGAATCCCTGGAGCTGTTGGTGTGCTGAGGACATCTAGCTTTCCCAAGGAAGGGTGCAGTGTATTGCCCTACTCTCTGAACACATAGAGGGACTTGGAAAGGCTTACGGCCTGGATGTTTCTTAGAAGGGCAGTACGGCCTGCTGGTACTCACTGTATTGGTAGGCAATGGGGTGCCCACACGAGGGTCCAAAGAGTCTGCAAAACCGTAGAAACGTTAAAGTAAAGCAGAACTGCGAATACGAGCTAATGTAAACTGCAACACGCTTTCGCTTCAGCAGGGCTCTTCAGGCCTTAGCGTGAGGCAAGTACTGACGTCAAGTTTCCCTTTAGCTCTAGAGCCTGACGGGATGAGCTACCACCCATGCTATGGTAGCGTCGTGCTTCGTTAGAGAAACCTTTTCGTCCAGAGTGTAACTACAGTGACTAGAGGCCAGTCAGAAATAGACGTATTTAGGTAGCTTCAGGGCAGCATGAATAGAGCTTTTAATATGGGAAACAAGGCTTGTGCCATCAGGTCATCTTTTGCGGTGAACACGAAGTCTAAACCCATCTGATTTCCAACAAGTCAAAAGAGACTCTAGCTACACCCTGTTCCCTTGCCTGAATCAACTTTTCTTCCCAAAGTGTTCTGCATGTAGCGAACTCACTCATCCTTGGAACACTTTGAGTAGGCTATCGGTCCTTAGCCTATTCAAAATCCTGCAGTGTAACAGGAAACAGTGGTTTCGTTGCAGTAGGAATGCAAGCCTCGTTTCTACTGTAGGTATGGGGTCCTTGGGTGTGAGTTCCTAGAACAGAGGTGAAGCAGATTGTGTTGCTAAGTGCAGCTCAAATGAGGACAATGAGGCAGACTTCCATGGCATGTAGGACGTGAGAGAACAGAATCCCTGGAGCTGTTGGTGTGCTGAGGACATCTAGCGTTCCCAAGGAAGGGTGCAGTGTATTGCCCTAGTCTCTGAATACATAGAGTGACTTGGAAAGGCTTACGGCCTGGATGTTTCTTTGAAGGGCAGTGGAGCCTGCTGCTACTCACTGTATTTGTAGGCAATGGGGTGCCCACACGAGGTTCCTAAGTGTCTGGAAATGTGTAGAAACGTTAAAGTAAAGCAGAACTTCGAATACGAGCTGATGCAAACTGCAACACGCTTTCGCTTCAGCAGGGCTCCTCAGGCCTTAGCGTGAGGCAAGTACTCACGTCAAGTTTCCCTTTAGCTCTAGAGCCTGATAAGATGAGCTCCCACCCATACTATGGAAGCACCGTGTTTCCTTAGAGAAAACTGCTTTTTGTTCCAGAGGGCTAACTACAGTGACTAGAGGCCAGTCAAAAAGAGAGTTATTTAGGTAGCTTCAGGGCAGCATGACTAAGAGCTTTTAAGAAGGGAAAGCAAGGCTCGTGCCATCAGGTTTCTTTGCCGGTGAACCATCAGCCTGAAGCCTTCTGATTTCTAACAAGTCAAAAGAGACTCTAGCTCTACCCTTGTCCCTTGCCTGAATCAACTTTTCTTCACAAAGTGTTCTACATGTAGCGAACTGCCTCAAATTTGAAATGCTCTATGTAGGCTATCGGTCCTTAGGCTATTCTAAAATCCTGCAGGGTAACAGGAACAACTGTGCTTTGGTTGCAGAAGGAATGCAAGCCTCCTTTCTCCTGTAGGTATGGGGTCCTTGAGTGTGAGTTCCTAGAAGAAAGGCGAATCAGATTGTGTTGCTAAGTGCAGCTCAAATGAGGACAATGAGGCAGACTTCCATGGCATGTAGGACGTGAGAGAACAGAATCCCTGGAGCTGTTGGTGTGCTGAGGACATCTAGCTTTCCCAAGGAAGGGTGCAGTGTATTGCCCTGCTCTCTGAATGCAGAGTGACTTGGAAAGACTTACGGCCTGGAAGTTTCTTAGAAGGGCAGTGGAACCTGCTGGTACTCACTGTATTTGTAGGCAGTGGGGTGCCCACACGAGGGTCCTAAGTGTCTGGAAAAGCGGAGAAACGTTAAAGTAAAGCAGAACTGCGAATACTAGCTAATGGAAACTGCAACACGCTTTCGCTTCAGCAGGGCTTTTCAGGCCTTAGCGTGAGGCAAGTACTCACGTCAAGTTTCCCTTTAGCTCTAGAGCCTGACAGGATGAGCTCCCACCCATACTATGGAAGCACCGTGTTTCTTTAGAGAAAACTGCTTTTTGTTCCAGAGGGCTAACTACAGTGACTAGAGGCCAGTCAAAAAGAGAGTTATTTAGGTAGCTTCAGGGCAGCATGACTAAGAGCTTTTAATATGGGAAAGCAAGGCTTGTGCCATCAGGTCTTCTTTGCCGGTGAACAATCAGCCTGAAGTCTTCTGGTTTCTAACAAGTCAAAAGAGACTCTAGCTCTACCCTGGTCCCTTGCCTGAATCAACTTTTCTTCACAAAGTGTTCTCCATGTAGCGAACTCCCTCAAATTTGAAATGCTCTATGTAGGCTATCGGGCTAGAATAGGCTAAAGCCTATTCTAAAATCCTGCAGTGTAACAGGAAAACTGTGGTTTCGTTGCAGTAGGATGCAAGCCTCCTTTCTACTGTAGGTATGGGGTCCTTGGGTGTGAGTTCCTGGAAGAAAGGCGAAGCAGATTGTGTTTCTAAGAGCAGCTCAAAATCGGACAATGAGGCAGACTCCATGGCATGTAGGACGTGAGAGAACAGAATCCCTGGAGCTGTTGGTGTGCTGAGGACATCTAGCTTTCCCAAGGAAGGGTGCAGTGTATTGCCCTACTCTCTGAACACATAGAGAGACTTGGAAAGGCTTACGGCCTGGATGTTTCTTAGAAGGGCAGTACGGCCTGCTGGTACTCACTGTATTGGTAGGCAATGGGGTGCCCACACGAGGGTCCAAAGAGTCTGGAAAACCGTAGAAACGTTAAAGTAAAGCAGAACTGCGAATACGAGCTAATGTAAACTGCAACACGCTTTCACTTCAGCAGGGCTCTTCAGGCCTTAGCGTGAGGCAAGTACTGACGTCAAGTTTCCCTTTAGCTCTAGAGCCTGACGGGATGAGCTACCACCCATGCTATGGAAGCATCGTGCTTCGTTAGAGAAATCTTTTCGTCCTGAGTGTAACTACAGTGACTAGAGGCCAGTCAGAAATAGACGTATTTAGGTAGCTTCAGGGCAACCTGAATAGAGCTTTTAATATGGGAAACAAGGCTTGTGCCATCAGGTCATCTTTTGCGGTGAACACGAAGTCTAAACCCATCTGATTTCCAACAAGTCAAAAGAGACTCTAGCTACACCCTGTTCCCTTGCCTGAATCAACTTTTCTTCCCAAAGTGTTCTGCATGTAGCGAACTCACTCATCCTTGGAACACTCTAAGTAGGCTATCGGTCCTTAGCCTATTCAAAATACTGCAGTGTAACAGGAACAACTGTGCTTTGGTTGCAGTAGGAACGCAAGCCTCCTTTCTCCTGTAGGTATGGGGTCCTTGAGTGTGAGTTCCTAGAAGAAAGGCGAATCAGATTGTGTTGCTAAGTGCAGCTCAAATGAGGACAATGAGGCAGACTTCCATGGCATGTAGGACGTGAGAGAACAGAATCCCTGGAGCTGTTGGTGTGCTGAGGACATCTAGCTTTCCCAAGGAAGGGTGCAGTGTATTGCCCTGCTCTCTGAATGCAGAGTGACTTGGAAAGACTTACGGCCTGGAAGTTTCTTAGAAGGGCAGTGGAACCTGCTGGTACTCACTGTATTTGTAGGCAGTGGGGTGCCCACACGAGGGTCCTAAGTGTCTGGAAAAGCGGAGAAACGTTAAAGTAAAGCAGAACTGCGAATACTAGCTAATGGAAACTGCAACACGCTTTCGCTTCAGCAGGGCTTTTCAGGCCTTAGCGTGAGGCAAGTACTCACGTCAAGTTTCCCTTTAGCTCTAGAGCCTGACAGGATGAGCTCCCACCCATACTATGGAAGCACCGTGTTTCTTTAGAGAAAACTGCTTTTTGTTCCAGAGGGCTAACTACAGTGACTAGAGGCCAGTCAAAAAGAGAGTTATTTAGGTAGCTTCAGGGCAGCATGACTAAGAGCTTTTAATATGGGAAAGCAAGGCTTGTGCCATCAGGTCTTCTTTGCCGGTGAACAATCAGCCTGAAGTCTTCTGATTTCTAACAAGTCAAAAGAGACTCTAGCTCTACCCTGGTCCCTTGCCTGAATCAACTTTTCTTCACAAAGTGTTCTCCATGTAGCGAACTCCCTCAAATTTGAAATGCTCTATGTAGGCTATCGGGCTAGAATAGGCTAAAGCCTATTCTAAAATCCTGCAGTGTAACAGGAAAACTGTGGTTTCGTTGCAGTAGGATGCAAGCCTCCTTTCTACTGTAGGTATGGGGTCCTTGGGTGTGAGTTCCTGGAAGAAAGGCGAAGCAGATTGTGTTTCTAAGAGCAGCTCAAAATCGGACAATGAGGCAGACTCCATGGCATGTAGGACGTGAGAGAACAGAATCCCTGGAGCTGTTGGTGTGCTGAGGACATCTAGCTTTCCCAAGGAAGGTTGCAGTGTATTGCCCTACTCTCTGAACACATAGAGGGACTTGGAAAGGCTTACGGCCTGGATGTTTCTTAGAAGGGCAGTACGGCCTGCTGGTACTCACTGTATTGGTAGGCAATGGGGTGCCCACACGAGGGTCCAAAGAGTCTGCAAAACCGTAGAAACGTTAAAGTAAAGCAGAACTGCGAATACGAGCTAATGTAAACTGCAACACGCTTTCGCTTCAGCAGGGCTCTTCAGGCCTTAGCGTGAGGCAAGTACTGACGTCAAGTTTCCCTTTAGCTCTAGAGCCTGACGGGATGAGCTACCACCCATGCTATGGAAGCATCGTGCTTCGTTAGAGAAACCTTTTCGTCCAGAGTGTAACTACAGTGACTAGAGGCCAGTCAGAAATAGACGTATTTAGGTAGCTTCAGGGCAGCATGAATAGAGCTTTTAATATGGGAAACAAGGCTTGTGCCATCAGGTCATCTTTTGCGGTGAACACGAAGTCTAAACCCATCTGATTTCCAACAAGTCAAAAGAGACTCTAGCTACACCCTGTTCCCTTGCCTGAATCAACTTTTCTTCCCAAAGTGTTCTGCATGTAGCGAACTCACTCATCCTTGGAACACTTTGAGTAGGCTATCGGTCCTTAGCCTATTCAAAATCCTGCAGTGTAACAGGAACAACTGTGCTTTGGTTGCAGTAGGAACGCAAGCCTCCTTTCTCCTGTAGGTATGGGGTCCTTGAGTGTGAGTTCCTAGAAGAAAGGCGAATCAGATTGTGTTGCTAAGTGCAGCTCAAATGAGGACAATGAGGCAGACTTCCATGGCATGTAGGACGTGAGAGAACAGAATCCCTGGAGCTGTTGGTGTGCTGAGGACATCTAGCTTTCCCAAGGAAGGGTGCAGTGTATTGCCCTGCTCTCTGAATGCAGAGTGACTTGGAAAGACTTACGGCCTGGAAGTTTCTTAGAAGGGCAGTGGAACCTGCTGGTACTCACTGTATTTGTAGGCAGTGGGGTGCCCACACGAGGGTCCTAAGTGTCTGGAAAAGCGGAGAAACGTTAAAGTAAAGCAGAACTGCGAATACTAGCTAATGGAAACTGCAACACGCTTTCGCTTCAGCAGGGCTTTTCAGGCCTTAGCGTGAGGCAAGTACTCACGTCAAGTTTCCCTTTAGCTCTAGAGCCTGACAGGATGAGCTCCCACCCATACTATGGAAGCACCGTGTTTCTTTAGAGAAAACTGCTTTTTGTTCCAGAGGGCTAACTACAGTGACTAGAGGCCAGTCAAAAGAGAGTTATTTAGGTAGCTTCAGGGCAGCATGACTAAGAGCTTTTAATATGGGAAAGCAAGGCTTGTGCCATCAGGTCTTCTTTGCCGGTGAACAATCAGCCTGAAGTCTTCTGATTTCTAACAAGTCAAAAGAGACTCTAGCTCTACCCTGGTCCCTTGCCTGAATCAACTTTTCTTCACAAAGTGTTCTCCATGTAGCGAACTCCCTCAAATTTGAAATGCTCTATGTAGGCTATCGGGCTAGAATAGGCTAAAGCCTATTCTAAAATCCTGCAGTGTAACAGGAAAACTGTGGTTTCATTGCAGTAGGATGCAAGCCTCCTTTCTACTGTAGGTATGGGGTCCTTGGGTGTGAGTTCCTGGAAGAAAGGCGAAGCAGATTGTGTTTCTAAGAGCAGCTCAAAATCGGACAATGAGGCAGACTCCATGGCATGTAGGACGTGAGAGAACAGAATCCCTGGAGCTGTTGGTGTGCTGAGGACATCTAGCTTTCCCAAGGAAGGGTGCAGTGTATTGCCCTACTCTCTGAACACATAGAGGGACTTGGAAAGGCTTACAGCCTGGATGTTTCTTAGAAGGGCAGTACGGCCTGCTGGTACTCACTGTATTGGTAGGCAATGGGGTGCCCACACGAGGGTCCAAAGAGTCTGGAAAACCGTAGAAACGTTAAAGTAAAGCAGAACTGCGAATACGAGCTAATGTAAACTGCAACACGCTTTCGCTTCAGCAGGGCTCTTCAGGCCTTAGCGTGAGGCAAGTACTGACGTCAAGTTTCCCTTTAGCTCTAGAGCCTGACGGGATGAGCTACCACCCATGCTATGGAAGCATCGTGCTTCGTTAGAGAAATCTTTTCGTCCTGAGTGTAACTACAGTGACTAGAGGCCAGTCAGAAATAGACGTATTTAGGTAGCTTCAGGGCAACCTGAATAGAGCTTTTAATATGGGAAACAAGGCTTGTGCCATCAGGTCATCTTTTGCGGTGAACACGAAGTCTAAACCCATCTGATTTCCAACAAGTCAAAAGAGACTCTAGCTACACCCTGTTCCCTTGCCTGAATCAACTTTTCTTCACAAAGTGTTCTGCATGTAGCGAACTCACTCATCCTTTGAACACTCTAAGTAGGCTATCGGTCCTTAGCCTATTCAAAATCCTGCAGTGTAACAGGAACAACTGTGCTTTGGTTGCAGTAGGAACGCAAGCCTCCTTTCTCCTGTAGGTATGGGGTCCTTGAGTGTGAGTTCCTAGAAGAAAGGCGAATCAGATTGTGTTGCTAAGTGCAGCTCAAATGAGGACAATGAGGCAGACTTCCATGGCATGTAGGACGTGAGAGAACAGAATCCCTGGAGCTGTTGGTGTGCTGAGGACATCTAGCTTTCCCAAGGAAGGGTGCAGTGTATTGCCCTGCTCTCTGAATGCAGAGTGACTTGGAAAGACTTACGGCCTGGAAGTTTCTTAGAAGGGCAGTGGAACCTGCTGGTACTCACTGTATTTGTAGGCAGTGGGGTGCCCACACGAGGGTCCTAAGTGTCTGGAAAAGCGGAGAAACGTTAAAGTAAAGCAGAACTGCGAATACTAGCTAATGGAAACTGCAACACGCTTTCGCTTCAGCAGGGCTTTTCAGGCCTTAGCGTGAGGCAGGTACTCACGTCAAGTTTCCCTTTAGCTCTAGAGCCTGACAGGATGAGCTCCCACCCATACTATGGAAGCACCGTGTTTCTTTAGAGAAAACTGCTTTTTGTTCCAGAGGGCTAACTACAGTGACTAGAGGCCAGTCAAAAAGAGAGTTATTTAGGTAGCTTCAGGGCAGCATGACTAAGAGCTTTTAATATGGGAAAGCAAGGCTTGTGCCATCAGGTCTTCTTTGCAGGTGAACAATCAGCCTGAAGTCTTCTGATTTCTAACAAGTCAAAAGAGACTCTAGCTCTACCCTGGTCCCTTGCCTGAATCAACTTTTCTTCACAAAGTGTTCTCCATGTAGCGAACTCCCTCAAATTTGAAATGCTCTATGTAGGCTATCGGGCTAGAATAGGCTAAAGCCTATTCTAAAATCCTGCAGTGTAACAGGAAAACTGTGGTTTCGTTGCAGTAGGATGCAAGCCTCCTTTCTACTGTAGGTATGGGGTCCTTGGGTGTGAGTTCCTGGAAGAAAGGCGAAGCAGATTGTGTTTCTAAGAGCAGCTCAAAATCGGACAATGAGGCAGACTCCATGGCATGTAGGACGTGAGAGAACAGAATCCCTGGAGCTGTTGGTGTGCTGAGGACATCTAGCTTTCCCAAGGAAGGGTGCAGTGTATTGCCCTACTCTCTGAACACATAGAGGGACTTGGAAAGGCTTACGGCCTGGATGTTTCTTAGAAGGGCAGTACGGCCTGCTGGTACTCACTGTATTGGTAGGCAATGGGGTGCCCACACGAGGGTCCAAAGAGTCTGGAAAACCGTAGAAACGTTAAAGTAAAGCAGAACTGCGAATACGAGCTAATGTAAACTGCAACACGCTTTCGCTTCAGCAGGGCTCTTCAGGCCTTAGCGTGAGGCAAGTACTGACGTCAAGTTTCCCTTTAGCTCTAGAGCCTGACGGGATGAGCTACCACCCATGCTATGGAAGCATCGTGCTTCGTTAGAGAAACCTTTTCGTCCAGAGTGTAACTACAGTGACTAGAGGCCAGTCAGAAATAGACGTATTTAGGTAGCTTCAGGGCAGCATGAATAGAGCTTTTAATATGGGAAACAAGGCTTGTGCCATCAGGTCATCTTTTGCGGTGAACACGAAGTCTAAACCCATCTGATTTCCAACAAGTCAAAAGAGACTCTAGCTACACCCTGTTCCCTTGCCTGAATCAACTTTTCTTCCCAAAGTGTTCTGCATGTAGCGAACTCACTCATCCTTGGAACACTTTGAGTAGGCTATCGGTCCTTAGCCTATTCAAAATCCTGCAGTGTAACAGGAAACAGTGGTTTCGTTGCAGTAGGAATGCAAGCCTCGTTTCTACTGTAGGTATGGGGTCCTTGGGTGTGAGTTCCTAGAACAGAGGTGAAGCAGATTGTGTTGCTAAGTGCAGCTCAAATGAGGACAATGAGGCAGACTTCCATGGCATGTAGGACGTGAGAGAACAGAATCCCTGGAGCTGTTGGTGTGCTGAGGACATCTAGCGTTCCCAAGGAAGGGTGCAGTGTATTGCCCTAGTCTCTGAATACATAGAGTGACTTGGAAAGGCTTACGGCCTGGATGTTTCTTTGAAGGGCAGTGGAGCCTGCTGCTACTCACTGTATTTGTAGGCAATGGGGTGCCCACACGAGGTTCCTAAGTGTCTGGAAATGTGTAGAAACGTTAAAGTAAAGCAGAACTTCGAATACGAGCTGATGCAAACTGCAACACGCTTTCGCTTCAGCAGGGCTCCTCAGGCCTTAGCGTGAGGCAAGTACTCACGTCAAGTTTCCCTTTAGCTCTAGAGCCTGATAAGATGAGCTCCCACCCATACTATGGAAGCACCGTGTTTCCTTAGAGAAAACTGCTTTTTGTTCCAGAGGGCTAACTACAGTGACTAGAGGCCAGTCAAAAAGAGAGTTATTTAGGTAGCTTCAGGGCAGCATGACTAAGAGCTTTTAAGAAGGGAAAGCAAGGCTCGTGCCATCAGGTTTCTTTGCCGGTGAACCATCAGCCTGAAGCCTTCTGATTTCTAACAAGTCAAAAGAGACTCTAGCTCTACCCTTGTCCCTTGCCTGAATCAACTTTTCTTCACAAAGTGTTCTACATGTAGCGAACTGCCTCAAATTTGAAATGCTCTATGTAGGCTATCGGTCCTTAGGCTATTCTAAAATCCTGCAGGGTAACAGGAACAACTGTGCTTTGGTTGCAGAAGGAATGCAAGCCTCCTTTCTCCTGTAGGTATGGGGTCCTTGAGTGTGAGTTCCTAGAAGAAAGGCGAATCAGATTGTGTTGCTAAGTGCAGCTCAAATGAGGACAATGAGGCAGACTTCCATGGCATGTAGGACGTGAGAGAACAGAATCCCTGGAGCTGTTGGTGTGCTGAGGACATCTAGCTTTCCCAAGGAAGGGTGCAGTGTATTGCCCTGCTCTCTGAATGCAGAGTGACTTGGAAAGACTTACGGCCTGGAAGTTTCTTAGAAGGGCAGTGGAACCTGCTGGTACTCACTGTATTTGTAGGCAGTGGGGTGCCCACACGAGGGTCCTAAGTGTCTGGAAAAGCGGAGAAACGTTAAAGTAAAGCAGAACTGCGAATACTAGCTAATGGAAACTGCAACACGCTTTCGCTTCAGCAGGGCTTTTCAGGCCTTAGCGTGAGGCAAGTACTCACGTCAAGTTTCCCTTTAGCTCTAGAGCCTGACAGGATGAGCTCCCACCCATACTATGGAAGCACCGTGTTTCTTTAGAGAAAACTGCTTTTTGTTCCAGAGGGCTAACTACAGTGACTAGAGGCCAGTCAAAAAGAGAGTTATTTAGGTAGCTTCAGGGCAGCATGACTAAGAGCTTTTAATATGGGAAAGCAAGGCTTGTGCCATCAGGTCTTCTTTGCCGGTGAACAATCAGCCTGAAGTCTTCTGATTTCTAACAAGTCAAAAGAGACTCTAGCTCTACCCTGGTCCCTTGCCTGAATCAACTTTTCTTCACAAAGTGTTCTCCATGTAGCGAACTCCCTCAAATTTGAAATGCTCTATGTAGGCTATCGGGCTAGAATAGGCTAAAGCCTATTCTAAAATCCTGCAGTGTAACAGGAAAACTGTGGTTTCGTTGCAGTAGGATGCAAGCCTCCTTTCTACTGTAGGTATGGGGTCCTTGGGTGTGAGTTCCTGGAAGAAAGGCGAAGCAGATTGTGTTTCTAAGAGCAGCTCAAAATCGGACAGTGAGGCAGACTCCATGGCATGTAGGACGTGAGAGAACAGAATCCCTGGAGCTGTTGGTGTGCTGAGGACATCTAGCTTTCCCAAGGAAGGGTGCAGTGTATTGCCCTACTCTCTGAACACATAGAGGGACTTGGAAAGGCTTACGGCCTGGATGTTTCTTAGAAGGGCAGTACGGCCTGCTGGTACTCACTGTATTGGTAGGCAATGGGGTGCCCACACGAGGGTCCAAAGAGTCTGGAAAACCGTAGAAACGTTAAAGTAAAGCAGAACTGCGAATACGAGCTAATGTAAACTGCAACACGCTTTCGCTTCAGCAGGGCTCTTCAGGCCTTAGCGTGAGGCAAGTACTGACGTCAAGTTTCCCTTTAGCTCTAGAGCCTGACGGGATGAGCTACCACCCATGCTATGGAAGCATCGTGCTTCGTTAGAGAAATCTTTTCGTCCTGAGTGTAACTACAGTGACTAGAGGCCAGTCAGAAATAGACGTATTTAGGTAGCTTCAGGGCAACCTGAATAGAGCTTTTAATATGGGAAACAAGGCTTGTGCCATCAGGTCATCTTTTGCGGTGAACACGAAGTCTAAACCCATCTGATTTCCAACAAGTCAAAAGAGACTCTAGCTACACCCTGTTCCCTTGCCTGAATCAACTTTTCTTCCCAAAGTGTTCTGCATGTAGCGAACTCACTCATCCTTGGAACACTCTAAGTAGGCTATCGGTCCTTAGCCTATTCAAAATACTGCAGTGTAACAGGAACAACTGTGCTTTGGTTGCAGTAGGAACGCAAGCCTCCTTTCTCCTGTAGGTATGGGGTCCTTGAGTGTGAGTTCCTAGAAGAAAGGCGAATCAGATTGTGTTGCTAAGTGCAGCTCAAATGAGGACAATGAGGCAGACTTCCATGGCATGTAGGACGTGAGAGAACAGAATCCCTGGAGCTGTTGGTGTGCTGAGGACATCTAGCTTTCCCAAGGAAGGGTGCAGTGTATTGCCCTGCTCTCTGAATGCAGAGTGACTTGGAAAGACTTACGGCCTGGAAGTTTCTTAGAAGGGCAGTGGAACCTGCTGGTACTCACTGTATTTGTAGGCAGTGGGGTGCCCACACGAGGGTCCTAAGTGTCTGGAAAAGCGGAGAAACGTTAAAGTAAAGCAGAACTGCGAATACTAGCTAATGGAAACTGCAACACGCTTTCGCTTCAGCAGGGCTTTTCAGGCCTTAGCGTGAGGCAAGTACTCACGTCAAGTTTCCCTTTAGCTCTAGAGCCTGACGTGATGAGCTACCACCCATGCTATGGAAGCATCGTGCTTCGTTAGAGAAATCTTTTCGTCCTGAGTGTAACTACAGTGACTAGAGGCCAGTCAGAAATAGACGTATTTAGGTAGCTTCAGGGCAACCTGAATAGAGCTTTTAATATGGGAAACAAGGCTTGTGCCATCAGGTCATCTTTTGCGGTGAACACGAAGTCTAAACCCATCTGATTTCCAACAAGTCAAAAGAGACTCTAGCTACACCCTGTTCCCTTGCCTGAATCAACTTTTCTTCCCAAAGTGTTCTGCATGTAGCGAACTCACTCATCCTTGGAACACTCTAAGTAGGCTATCGGTCCTTAGCCTATTCAAAATCCTGCAGTGTAACAGGAACAACTGTGCTTTGGTTGCAGTAGGAACGCAAGCCTCCTTTCTCCTGTAGGTATGGGGTCCTTGAGTGTGAGTTCCTAGAAGAAAGGCGAATCAGATTGTGTTGCTAAGTGCAGCTCAAATGAGGACAATGAGGCAGACTTCCATGGCATGTAGGACGTGAGAGAACAGAATCCCTGGAGCTGTTGGTGTGCTGAGGACATCTAGCTTTCCCAAGGAAGGGTGCAGTGTATTGCCCTGCTCTCTGAATGCAGAGTGACTTGGAAAGACTTACGGCCTGGAAGTTTCTTAGAAGGGCAGTGGAACCTGCTGGTACTCACTGTATTTGTAGGCAGTGGGGTGCCCACACGAGGGTCCTAAGTGTCTGGAAAAGCGGAGAAACGTTAAAGTAAAGCAGAACTGCGAATACTAGCTAATGGAAACTGCAACACGCTTTCGCTTCAGCAGGGCTTTTCAGGCCTTAGCGTGAGGCAAGTACTCACGTCAAGTTTCCCTTTAGCTCTAGAGCCTGACAGGATGAGCTCCCACCCATACTATGGAAGCACCGTGTTTCTTTAGAGAAAACTGCTTTTTGTTCCAGAGGGCTAACTACAGTGACTAGAGGCCAGTCAAAAAGAGAGTTATTTAGGTAGCTTCAGGGCAGCATGACTAAGAGCTTTTAATATGGGAAAGCAAGGCTTGTGCCATCAGGTCTTCTTTGCCGGTGAACAATCAGCCTGAAGTCTTCTGATTTCTAACAAGTCAAAAGAGACTCTAGCTCTACCCTGGTCCCTTGCCTGAATCAACTTTTCTTCACAAAGTGTTCTCCATGTAGCGAACTCCCTCAAATTTGAAATGCTCTATGTAGGCTATCGGGCTAGAATAGGCTAAAGCCTATTCTAAAATCCTGCAGTGTAACAGGAAAACTGTGGTTTCGTTGCAGTAGGATGCAAGCCTCCTTTCTACTGTAGGTATGGGGTCCTTGGGTGTGAGTTCCTGGAAGAAAGGCGAAGCAGATTGTGTTTCTAAGAGCAGCTCAAAATCGGACAATGAGGCAGACTCCATGGCATGTAGGACGTGAGAGAACAGAATCCCTGGAGCTGTTGGTGTGCTGAGGACATCTAGCTTTCCCAAGGAAGGGTGCAGTGTATTGCCCTACTCTCTGAACACATAGAGGGACTTGGAAAGGCTTACGGCCTGGATGTTTCTTAGAAGGGCAGTACGGCCTGCTGGTACTCACTGTATTGGTAGGCAATGGGGTGCCCACACGAGGGTCCAAAGAGTCTGGAAAACCGTAGAAACGTTAAAGTAAAGCAGAACTGCGAATACGAGCTAATGTAAACTGCAACACGCTTTCGCTTCAGCAGGGCTCTTCAGGCCTTAGCGTGAGGCAAGTACTGACGTCAAGTTTCCCTTTAGCTCTAGAGCCTGACGGGATGAGCTACCACCCATGCTATGGAAGCATCGTGCTTCGTTAGAGAAATCTTTTCGTCCTGAGTGTAACTACAGTGACTAGAGGCCAGTCAGAAATAGACGTATTTAGGTAGCTTCAGGGCAACCTGAATAGAGCTTTTAATATGGGAAACAAGGCTTGTGCCATCAGGTCATCTTTTGCGGTGAACACGAAGTCTAAACCCATCTGATTTCCAACAAGTCAAAAGAGACTCTAGCTACACCCTGTTCCCTTGCCTGAATCAACTTTTCTTCACAAAGTGTTCTGCATGTAGCGAACTCACTCATCCTTGGAACACTCTAAGTAGGCTATCGGTCCTTAGCCTATTCAAAATACTGCAGTGTAACAGGAACAACTGTGCTTTGGTTGCAGTAGGAACGCAAGCCTCCTTTCTCCTGTAGGTATGGGGTCCTTGAGTGTGAGTTCCTAGAAGAAAGGCGAATCAGATTGTGTTGCTAAGTGCAGCTCAAATGAGGACAATGAGGCAGACTTCCATGGCATGTAGGACGTGAGAGAACAGAATCCCTGGAGCTGTTGGTGTGCTGAGGACATCTAGCTTTCCCAAGGAAGGGTGCAGTGTATTGCCCTGCTCTCTGAATGCAGAGTGACTTGGAAAGACTTACGGCCTGGAAGTTTCTTAGAAGGGCAGTGGAACCTGCTGGTACTCACTGTATTTGTAGGCAGTGGGGTGCCCACACGAGGGTCCTAAGTGTCTGGAAAAGCGGAGAAACGTTACAGTAAAGCAGAACTGCGAATACTAGCTAATGGAAACTGCAACACGCTTTCGCTTCAGCAGGGCTTTTCAGGCCTTAGCGTGAGGCAAGTACTCACGTCAAGTTTCCCTTTAGCTCTAGAGCCTGACGTGATGAGCTACCACCCATGCTATGGAAGCATCGTGCTTCGTTAGAGAAATCTTTTCGTCCTGAGTGTAACTACAGTGACTAGAGGCCAGTCAGAAATAGACGTATTTAGGTAGCTTCAGGGCAACCTGAATAGAGCTTTTAATATGGGAAACAAGGCTTGTGCCATCAGGTCATCTTTTGCGGTGAACACGAAGTCTAAACCCATCTGATTTCCAACAAGTCAAAAGAGACTCTAGCTACACCCTGTTCCCTTGCCTGAATCAACTTTTCTTCCCAAAGTGTTCTGCATGTAGCGAACTCACTCATCCTTGGAACACTCTAAGTAGGCTATCGGTCCTTAGCCTATTCAAAATACTGCAGTGTAACAGGAACAACTGTGCTTTGGTTGCAGTAGGAACGCAAGCCTCCTTTCTCCTGTAGGTATGGGGTCCTTGAGTGTGAGTTCCTAGAAGAAAGGCGAATCAGATTGTGTTGCTAAGTGCAGCTCAAATGAGGACAATGAGGCAGACTTCCATGGCATGTAGGACGTGAGAGAACAGAATCCCTGGAGCTGTTGGTGTGCTGAGGACATCTAGCTTTCCCAAGGAAGGGTGCAGTGTATTGCCCTGCTCTCTGAATGCAGAGTGACTTGGAAAGACTTACGGCCTGGAAGTTTCTTAGAAGGGCAGTGGAACCTGCTGGTACTCACTGTATTTGTAGGCAGTGGGGTGCCCACACGAGGGTCCTAAGTGTCTGGAAAAGCGGAGAAACGTTAAAGTAAAGCAGAACTGCGAATACTAGCTAATGGAAACTGCAACACGCTTTCGCTTCAGCAGGGCTTTTCAGGCCTTAGCGTGAGGCAAGTACTCACGTCAAGTTTCCCTTTAGCTCTAGAGCCTGACAGGATGAGCTCCCACCCATACTATGGAAGCACCGTGTTTCTTTAGAGAAAACTGCTTTTTGTTCCAGAGGGCTAACTACAGTGACTAGAGGCCAGTCAAAAAGAGAGTTATTTAGGTAGCTTCAGGGCAGCATGACTAAGAGCTTTTAATATGGGAAAGCAAGGCTTGTGCCATCAGGTCTTCTTTGCCGGTGAACAATCAGCCTGAAGTCTTCTGATTTCTAACAAGTCAAAAGAGACTCTAGCTCTACCCTGGTCCCTTGCCTGAATCAACTTTTCTTCACAAAGTGTTCTCCATGTAGCGAACTCCCTCAAATTTGAAATGCTCTATGTAGGCTATCGGGCTAGAATAGGCTAAAGCCTATTCTAAAATCCTGCAGTGTAACAGGAAAACTGTGGTTTCGTTGCAGTAGGATGCAAGCCTCCTTTCTACTGTAGGTATGGGGTCCTTGGGTGTGAGTTCCTGGAAGAAAGGCGAAGCAGATTGTGTTTCTAAGAGCAGCTCAAAATCGGACAATGAGGCAGACTCCATGGCATGTAGGACGTGAGAGAACAGAATCCCTGGAGCTGTTGGTGTGCTGAGGACATCTAGCTTTCCCAAGGAAGGGTGCAGTGTATTGCCCTACTCTCTGAACACATAGAGGGACTTGGAAAGGCTTACGGCCTGGATGTTTCTTAGAAGGGCAGTACGGCCTGCTGGTACTCACTGTATTGGTAGGCAATGGGGTGCCCACACGAGGGTCCAAAGAGTCTGGAAAACCGTAGAAACGTTAAAGTAAAGCAGAACTGCGAATACGAGCTAATGTAAACTGCAACACGCTTTCGCTTCAGCAGGGCTCTTCAGGCCTTAGCGTGAGGCAAGTACTGACGTCAAGTTTCCCTTTAGCTCTAGAGCCTGACGGGATGAGCTACCACCCATGCTATGGAAGCATCGTGCTTCGTTAGAGAAATCTTTTCGTCCTGAGTGTAACTACAGTGACTAGAGGCCAGTCAGAAATAGACGTATTTAGGTAGCTTCAGGGCAACCTGAATAGAGCTTTTAATATGGGAAACAAGGCTTGTGCCATCAGGTCATCTTTTGCGGTGAACACGAAGTCTAAACCCATCTGATTTCCAACAAGTCAAAAGAGACTCTAGCTACACCCTGTTCCCTTGCCTGAATCAACTTTTCTTCCCAAAGTGTTCTGCATGTAGCGAACTCACTCATCCTTGGAACACTCTAAGTAGGCTATCGGTCCTTAGCCTATTCAAAATACTGCAGTGTAACAGGAACAACTGTGCTTTGGTTGCAGTAGGAACGCAAGCCTCCTTTCTCCTGTAGGTATGGGGTCCTTGAGTGTGAGTTCCTAGAAGAAAGGCGAATCAGATTGTGTTGCTAAGTGCAGCTCAAATGAGGACAATGAGGCAGACTTCCATGGCATGTAGGACGTGAGAGAACAGAATCCCTGGAGCTGTTGGTGTGCTGAGGACATCTAGCTTTCCCAAGGAAGGGTGCAGTGTATTGCCCTGCTCTCTGAATGCAGAGTGACTTGGAAAGACTTACGGCCTGGAAGTTTCTTAGAAGGGCAGTGGAACCTGCTGGTACTCACTGTATTTGTAGGCAGTGGGGTGCCCACACGAGGGTCCTAAGTGTCTGGAAAAGCGGAGAAACGTTAAAGTAAAGCAGAACTGCGAATACTAGCTAATGGAAACTGCAACACGCTTTCGCTTCAGCAGGGCTTTTCAGGCCTTAGCGTGAGGCAGGTACTCACGTCAAGTTTCCCTTTAGCTCTAGAGCCTGACAGGATGAGCTCCCACCCATACTATGGAAGCACCGTGTTTCTTTAGAGAAAACTGCTTTTTGTTCCAGAGGGCTAACTACAGTGACTAGAGGCCAGTCAAAAAGAGAGTTATTTAGGTAGCTTCAGGGCAGCATGACTAAGAGCTTTTAATATGGGAAAGCAAGGCTTGTGCCATCAGGTCTTCTTTGCAGGTGAACAATCAGCCTGAAGTCTTCTGATTTCTAACAAGTCAAAAGAGACTCTAGCTCTACCCTGGTCCCTTGCCTGAATCAACTTTTCTTCACAAAGTGTTCTCCATGTAGCGAACTCCCTCAAATTTGAAATGCTCTATGTAGGCTATCGGGCTAGAATAGGCTAAAGCCTATTCTAAAATCCTGCAGTGTAACAGGAAAACTGTGGTTTCGTTGCAGTAGGATGCAAGCCTCCTTTCTACTGTAGGTATGGGGTCCTTGGGTGTGAGTTCCTGGAAGAAAGGCGAAGCAGATTGTGTTTCTAAGAGCAGCTCAAAATCGGACAATGAGGCAGACTCCATGGCATGTAGGACGTGAGAGAACAGAATCCCTGGAGCTGTTGGTGTGCTGAGGACATCTAGCTTTCCCAAGGAAGGGTGCAGTGTATTGCCCTACTCTCTGAACACATAGAGGGACTTGGAAAGGCTTACGGCCTGGATGTTTCTTAGAAGGGCAGTACGGCCTGCTGGTACTCACTGTATTGGTAGGCAATGGGGTGCCCACACGAGGGTCCAAAGAGTCTGGAAAACCGTAGAAACGTTAAAGTAAAGCAGAACTGCGAATACGAGCTAATGTAAACTGCAACACGCTTTCGCTTCAGCAGGGCTCTTCAGGCCTTAGCGTGAGGCAAGTACTGACGTCAAGTTTCCCTTTAGCTCTAGAGCCTGACGGGATGAGCTACCACCCATGCTATGGTAGCATCGTGCTTCGTTAGAGAAACCTTTTCGTCCAGAGTGTAACTACAGTGACTAGAGGCCAGTCAGAAATAGACGTATTTAGGTAGCTTCAGGGCAGCATGAATAGAGCTTTTAATATGGGAAACAAGGCTTGTGCCATCAGGTCATCTTTTGCGGTGAACACGAAGTCTAAACCCATCTGATTTCCAACAAGTCAAAAGAGACTCTAGCTACACCCTGTTCCCTTGCCTGAATCAACTTTTCTTCCCAAAGTGTTCTGCATGTAGCGAACTCACTCATCCTTGGAACACTTTGAGTAGGCTATCGGTCCTTAGCCTATTCAAAATCCTGCAGTGTAACAGGAAACAGTGGTTTCGTTGCAGTAGGAATGCAAGCCTCGTTTCTACTGTAGGTATGGGGTCCTTGGGTGTGAGTTCCTAGAACAGAGGTGAAGCAGATTGTGTTGCTAAGTGCAGCTCAAATGAGGACAATGAGGCAGACTTCCATGGCATATAGGACGTGAGAGAACAGAATCCCTGGAGCTGTTGGTGTGCTGAGGACATCTAGCGTTCCCAAGGAAGGGTGCAGTGTATTGCCCTAGTCTCTGAATACATAGAGTGACTTGGAAAGGCTTACGGCCTGGATGTTTCTTTGAAGGGCAGTGGAGCCTGCTGCTACTCACTGTATTTGTAGGCAATGGGGTGCCCACACGAGGTTCCTAAGTGTCTGGAAATGTGTAGAAACGTTAAAGTAAAGCAGAACTTCGAATACGAGCTGATGCAAACTGCAACACGCTTTCGCTTCAGCAGGGCTCCTCAGGCCTTAGCGTGAGGCAAGTACTCACGTCAAGTTTCCCTTTAGCTCTAGAGCCTGATAAGATGAGCTCCCACCCATACTATGGAAGCACCGTGTTTCCTTAGAGAAAACTGCTTTTTGTTCCAGAGGGCTAACTACAGTGACTAGAGGCCAGTCAAAAAGAGAGTTATTTAGGTAGCTTCAGGGCAGCATGACTAAGAGCTTTTAAGAAGGGAAAGCAAGGCTCGTGCCATCAGGTTTCTTTGCCGGTGAACCATCAGCCTGAAGCCTTCTGATTTCTAACAAGTCAAAAGAGACTCTAGCTCTACCCTTGTCCCTTGCCTGAATCAACTTTTCTTCACAAAGTGTTCTACATGTAGCGAACTGCCTCAAATTTGAAATGCTCTATGTAGGCTATCGGTCCTTAGGCTATTCTAAAATCCTGCAGGGTAACAGGAACAACTGTGCTTTGGTTGCAGAAGGAATGCAAGCCTCCTTTCTCCTGTAGGTATGGGGTCCTTGAGTGTGAGTTCCTAGAAGAAAGGCGAATCAGATTGTGTTGCTAAGTGCAGCTCAAATGAGGACAATGAGGCAGACTTCCATGGCATGTAGGACGTGAGAGAACAGAATCCCTGGAGCTGTTGGTGTGCTGAGGACATCTAGCTTTCCCAAGGAAGGGTGCAGTGTATTGCCCTGCTCTCTGAATGCAGAGTGACTTGGAAAGACTTACGGCCTGGAAGTTTCTTAGAAGGGCAGTGGAACCTGCTGGTACTCACTGTATTTGTAGGCAGTGGGGTGCCCACACGAGGGTCCTAAGTGTCTGGAAAAGCGGAGAAACGTTAAAGTAAAGCAGAACTGCGAATACTAGCTAATGGAAACTGCAACACGCTTTCGCTTCAGCAGGGCTTTTCAGGCCTTAGCGTGAGGCAAGTACTCACGTCAAGTTTCCCTTTAGCTCTAGAGCCTGACAGGATGAGCTCCCACCCATACTATGGAAGCACCGTGTTTCTTTAGAGAAAACTGCTTTTTGTTCCAGAGGGCTAACTACAGTGACTAGAGGCCAGTCAAAAAGAGAGTTATTTAGGTAGCTTCAGGGCAGCATGACTAAGAGCTTTTAATATGGGAAAGCAAGGCTTGTGCCATCAGGTCTTCTTTGCCGGTGAACAATCAGCCTGAAGTCTTCTGATTTCTAACAAGTCAAAAGAGACTCTAGCTCTACCCTGGTCCCTTGCCTGAATCAACTTTTCTTCACAAAGTGTTCTCCATGTAGCGAACTCCCTCAAATTTGAAATGCTCTATGTAGGCTATCGGGCTAGAATAGGCTAAAGCCTATTCTAAAATCCTGCAGTGTAACAGGAAAACTGTGGTTTCGTTGCAGTAGGATGCAAGCCTCCTTTCTACTGTAGGTATGGGGTCCTTGGGTGTGAGTTCCTGGAAGAAAGGCGAAGCAGATTGTGTTTCTAAGAGCAGCTCAAAATCGGACAATGAGGCAGACTCCATGGCATGTAGGACGTGAGAGAACAGAATCCCTGGAGCTGTTGGTGTGCTGAGGACATCTAGCTTTCCCAAGGAAGGGTGCAGTGTATTGCCCTACTCTCTGAACACATAGAGGGACTTGGAAAGGCTTACGGCCTGGATGTTTCTTAGAAGGGCAGTACGGCCTGCTGGTACTCACTGTATTGGTAGGCAATGGGGTGCCCACACGAGGGTCCAAAGAGTCTGGAAAACCGTAGAAACGTTAAAGTAAAGCAGAACTGCGAATACGAGCTAATGTAAACTGCAACACGCTTTCGCTTCAGCAGGGCTCTTCAGGCCTTAGCGTGAGGCAAGTACTGACGTCAAGTTTCCCTTTAGCTCTAGAGCCTGACGGGATGAGCTACCACCCATGCTATGGAAGCATCGTGCTTCGTTAGAGAAATCTTTTCGTCCTGAGTGTAACTACAGTGACTAGAGGCCAGTCAGAAATAGACGTATTTAGGTAGCTTCAGGGCAACCTGAATAGAGCTTTTAATATGGGAAACAAGGCTTGTGCCATCAGGTCATCTTTTGCGGTGAACACGAAGTCTAAACCCATCTGATTTCCAACAAGTCAAAAGAGACTCTAGCTACACCCTGTTCCCTTGCCTGAATCAACTTTTCTTCACAAAGTGTTCTGCATGTAGCGAACTCACTCATCCTTGGAACACTCTAAGTAGGCTATCGGTCCTTAGCCTATTCAAAATACTGCAGTGTAACAGGAACAACTGTGCTTTGGTTGCAGTAGGAACGCAAGCCTCCTTTCTCCTGTAGGTATGGGGTCCTTGAGTGTGAGTTCCTAGAAGAAAGGCGAATCAGATTGTGTTGCTAAGTGCAGCTCAAATGAGGACAATGAGGCAGACTTCCATGGCATGTAGGACGTGAGAGAACAGAATCCCTGGAGCTGTTGGTGTGCTGAGGACATCTAGCTTTCCCAAGGAAGGGTGCAGTGTATTGCCCTGCTCTCTGAATGCAGAGTGACTTGGAAAGACTTACGGCCTGGAAGTTTCTTAGAAGGGCAGTGGAACCTGCTGGTACTCACTGTATTTGTAGGCAGTGGGGTGCCCACACGAGGGTCCTAAGTGTCTGGAAAAGCGGAGAAACGTTAAAGTAAAGCAGAACTGCGAATACTAGCTAATGGAAACTGCAACACGCTTTCGCTTCAGCAGGGCTTTTCAGGCCTTAGCGTGAGGCAGGTACTCACGTCAAGTTTCCCTTTAGCTCTAGAGCCTGACAGGATGAGCTCCCACCCATACTATGGAAGCACCGTGTTTCTTTAGAGAAAACTGCTTTTTGTTCCAGAGGGCTAACTACAGTGACTAGAGGCCAGTCAAAAAGAGAGTTATTTAGGTAGCTTCAGGGCAGCATGACTAAGAGCTTTTAATATGGGAAAGCAAGGCTTGTGCCATCAGGTCTTCTTTGCAGGTGAACAATCAGCCTGAAGTCTTCTGATTTCTAACAAGTCAAAAGAGACTCTAGCTCTACCCTGGTCCCTTGCCTGAATCAACTTTTCTTCACAAAGTGTTCTCCATGTAGCGAACTCCCTCAAATTTGAAATGCTCTATGTAGGCTATCGGGCTAGAATAGGCTAAAGCCTATTCTAAAATCCTGCAGTGTAACAGGAAAACTGTGGTTTCGTTGCAGTAGGATGCAAGCCTCCTTTCTACTGTAGGTATGGGGTCCTTGGGTGTGAGTTCCTGGAAGAAAGGCGAAGCAGATTGTGTTTCTAAGAGCAGCTCAAAATCGGACAATGAGGCAGACTCCATGGCATGTAGGACGTGAGAGAACAGAATCCCTGGAGCTGTTGGTGTGCTGAGGACATCTAGCTTTCCCAAGGAAGGGTGCAGTGTATTGCCCTACTCTCTGAACACATAGAGGGACTTGGAAAGGCTTACGGCCTGGATGTTTCTTAGAAGGGCAGTACGGCCTGCTGGTACTCACTGTATTGGTAGGCAATGGGGTGCCCACACGAGGGTCCAAAGAGTCTGGAAAACCGTAGAAACGTTAAAGTAAAGCAGAACTGCGAATACGAGCTAATGTAAACTGCAACACGCTTTCGCTTCAGCAGGGCTCTTCAGGCCTTAGCGTGAGGCAAGTACTGACGTCAAGTTTCCCTTTAGCTCTAGAGCCTGACGGGATGAGCTACCACCCATGCTATGGTAGCATCGTGCTTCGTTAGAGAAACCTTTTCGTCCAGAGTGTAACTACAGTGACTAGAGGCCAGTCAGAAATAGACGTATTTAGGTAGCTTCAGGGCAGCATGAATAGAGCTTTTAATATGGGAAACAAGGCTTGTGCCATCAGGTCATCTTTTGCGGTGAACACGAAGTCTAAACCCATCTGATTTCCAACAAGTCAAAAGAGACTCTAGCTACACCCTGTTCCCTTGCCTGAATCAACTTTTCTTCCCAAAGTGTTCTGCATGTAGCGAACTCACTCATCCTTGGAACACTTTGAGTAGGCTATCGGTCCTTAGCCTATTCAAAATCCTGCAGTGTAACAGGAAACAGTGGTTTCGTTGCAGTAGGAATGCAAGCCTCGTTTCTACTGTAGGTATGGGGTCCTTGGGTGTGAGTTCCTAGAACAGAGGTGAAGCAGATTGTGTTGCTAAGTGCAGCTCAAATGAGGACAATGAGGCAGACTTCCATGGCATATAGGACGTGAGAGAACAGAATCCCTGGAGCTGTTGGTGTGCTGAGGACATCTAGCGTTCCCAAGGAAGGGTGCAGTGTATTGCCCTAGTCTCTGAATACATAGAGTGACTTGGAAAGGCTTACGGCCTGGATGTTTCTTTGAAGGGCAGTGGAGCCTGCTGCTACTCACTGTATTTGTAGGCAATGGGGTGCCCACACGAGGTTCCTAAGTGTCTGGAAATGTGTAGAAACGTTAAAGTAAAGCAGAACTTCGAATACGAGCTGATGCAAACTGCAACACGCTTTCGCTTCAGCAGGGCTCCTCAGGCCTTAGCGTGAGGCAAGTACTCACGTCAAGTTTCCCTTTAGCTCTAGAGCCTGATAAGATGAGCTCCCACCCATACTATGGAAGCACCGTGTTTCCTTAGAGAAAACTGCTTTTTGTTCCAGAGGGCTAACTACAGTGACTAGAGGCCAGTCAAAAAGAGAGTTATTTAGGTAGCTTCAGGGCAGCATGACTAAGAGCTTTTAAGAAGGGAAAGCAAGGCTCGTGCCATCAGGTTTCTTTGCCGGTGAACCATCAGCCTGAAGCCTTCTGATTTCTAACAAGTCAAAAGAGACTCTAGCTCTACCCTTGTCCCTTGCCTGAATCAACTTTTCTTCACAAAGTGTTCTACATGTAGCGAACTGCCTCAAATTTGAAATGCTCTATGTAGGCTATCGGTCCTTAGGCTATTCTAAAATCCTGCAGGGTAACAGGAACAACTGTGCTTTGGTTGCAGAAGGAATGCAAGCCTCCTTTCTCCTGTAGGTATGGGGTCCTTGAGTGTGAGTTCCTAGAAGAAAGGCGAATCAGATTGTGTTGCTAAGTGCAGCTCAAATGAGGACAATGAGGCAGACTTCCATGGCATGTAGGACGTGAGAGAACAGAATCCCTGGAGCTGTTGGTGTGCTGAGGACATCTAGCTTTCCCAAGGAAGGGTGCAGTGTATTGCCCTGCTCTCTGAATGCAGAGTGACTTGGAAAGACTTACGGCCTGGAAGTTTCTTAGAAGGGCAGTGGAACCTGCTGGTACTCACTGTATTTGTAGGCAGTGGGGTGCCCACACGAGGGTCCTAAGTGTCTGGAAAAGCGGAGAAACGTTAAAGTAAAGCAGAACTGCGAATACTAGCTAATGGAAACTGCAACACGCTTTCGCTTCAGCAGGGCTTTTCAGGCCTTAGCGTGAGGCAAGTACTCACGTCAAGTTTCCCTTTAGCTCTAGAGCCTGCCGGGATGAGCTCCCACCCATACTATGGAAGCACCGTGTTTCTTTAGAGAAAACTGCTTTTTGTTCCAGAGGGCTAACTACAGTGACTAGAGGCCAGTCAAAAAGAGAGTTATTTAGGTAGCTTCAGGGCAGCATGACTAAGAGCTTTTAATATGGGAAAGCAAGGCTTGTGCCATCAGGTCTTCTTTGCCGGTGAACAATCAGCCTGAAGTCTTCTGATTTCTAACAAGTCAAAAGAGACTCTAGCTCTACCCTGGTCCCTTGCCTGAATCAACTTTTCTTCACAAAGTGTTCTCCATGTAGCGAACTCCCTCAAATTTGAAATGCTCTATGTAGGCTATCGGGCTAGAATAGGCTAAAGCCTATTCTAAAATCCTGCAGTGTAACAGGAAAACTGTGGTTTCGTTGCAGTAGGATGCAAGCCTCCTTTCTACTGTAGGTATGGGGTCCTTGGGTGTGAATTCCTGGAAGAAAGGCGAAGCAGATTGTGTTTCTAAGAGCAGCTCAAAATCGGACAATGAGGCAGACTCCATGGCATGTAGGACGTGAGAGAACAGAATCCCTGGAGCTGTTGGTGTGCTGAGGACATCTAGCTTTCCCAAGGAAGGGTGCAGTGTATTGCCCTACTCTCTGAACACATAGAGGGACTTGGAAAGGCTTACGGCCTGGATGTTTCTTAGAAGGGCAGTACGGCCTGCTGGTACTCACTGTATTGGTAGGCAATGGGGTGCCCACACGAGGGTCCAAAGAGTCTGGAAAACCGTAGAAACGTTAAAGTAAAGCAGAACTGCGAATACGAGCTAATGTAAACTGCAACACGCTTTCGCTTCAGCAGGGCTCTTCAGGCCTTAGCGTGAGGCAAGTACTGACGTCAAGTTTCCCTTTAGCTCTAGAGCCTGACGGGATGAGCTACCACCCATGCTATGGAAGCATCGTGCTTCGTTAGAGAAATCTTTTCGTCCTGAGTGTAACTACAGTGACTAGAGGCCAGTCAGAAATAGACGTATTTAGGTAGCTTCAGGGCAACCTGAATAGAGCTTTTAATATGGGAAACAAGGCTTGTGCCATCAGGTCATCTTTTGCGGTGAACACGAAGTCTAAACCCATCTGATTTCCAACAAGTCAAAAGAGACTCTAGCTACACCCTGTTCCCTTGCCTGAATCAACTTTTCTTCACAAAGTGTTCTGCATGTAGCGAACTCACTCATCCTTGGAACACTCTAAGTAGGCTATCGGTCCTTAGCCTATTCAAAATACTGCAGTGTAACAGGAACAACTGTGCTTTGGTTGCAGTAGGAACGCAAGCCTCCTTTCTCCTGTAGGTATGGGGTCCTTGAGTGTGAGTTCCTAGAAGAAAGGCGAATCAGATTGTGTTGCTAAGTGCAGCTCAAATGAGGACAATGAGGCAGACTTCCATGGCATGTAGGACGTGAGAGAACAGAATCCCTGGAGCTGTTGGTGTGCTGAGGACATCTAGCTTTCCCAAGGAAGGGTGCAGTGTATTGCCCTGCTCTCTGAATGCAGAGTGACTTGGAAAGACTTACGGCCTGGAAGTTTCTTAGAAGGGCAGTGGAACCTGCTGGTACTCACTGTATTTGTAGGCAGTGGGGTGCCCACACGAGGGTCCTAAGTGTCTGGAAAAGCGGAGAAACGTTAAAGTAAAGCAGAACTGCGAATACTAGCTAATGGAAACTGCAACACGCTTTCGCTTCAGCAGGGCTTTTCAGGCCTTAGCGTGAGGCAGGTACTCACGTCAAGTTTCCCTTTAGCTCTAGAGCCTGACAGGATGAGCTCCCACCCATACTATGGAAGCACCGTGTTTCTTTAGAGAAAACTGCTTTTTGTTCCAGAGGGCTAACTACAGTGACTAGAGGCCAGTCAAAAAGAGAGTTATTTAGGTAGCTTCAGGGCAGCATGACTAAGAGCTTTTAATATGGGAAAGCAAGGCTTGTGCCATCAGGTCTTCTTTGCAGGTGAACAATCAGCCTGAAGTCTTCTGATTTCTAACAAGTCAAAAGAGACTCTAGCTCTACCCTGGTCCCTTGCCTGAATCAACTTTTCTTCACAAAGTGTTCTCCATGTAGCGAACTCCCTCAAATTTGAAATGCTCTATGTAGGCTATCGGGCTAGAATAGGCTAAAGCCTATTCTAAAATCCTGCAGTGTAACAGGAAAACTGTGGTTTCGTTGCAGTAGGATGCAAGCCTCCTTTCTACTGTAGGTATGGGGTCCTTGGGTGTGAGTTCCTGGAAGAAAGGCGAAGCAGATTGTGTTTCTAAGAGCAGCTCAAAATCGGACAATGAGGCAGACTCCATGGCATGTAGGACGTGAGAGAACAGAATCCCTGGAGCTGTTGGTGTGCTGAGGACATCTAGCTTTCCCAAGGAAGGGTGCAGTGTATTGCCCTACTCTCTGAACACATAGAGGGACTTGGAAAGGCTTACGGCCTGGATGTTTCTTAGAAGGGCAGTACGGCCTGCTGGTACTCACTGTATTGGTAGGCAATGGGGTGCCCACACGAGGGTCCAAAGAGTCTGGAAAACCGTAGAAACGTTAAAGTAAAGCAGAACTGCGAATACGAGCTAATGTAAACTGCAACACGCTTTCGCTTCAGCAGGGCTCTTCAGGCCTTAGCGTGAGGCAAGTACTGACGTCAAGTTTCCCTTTAGCTCTAGAGCCTGACGGGATGAGCTACCACCCATGCTATGGTAGCATCGTGCTTCGTTAGAGAAACCTTTTCGTCCAGAGTGTAACTACAGTGACTAGAGGCCAGTCAGAAATAGACGTATTTAGGTAGCTTCAGGGCAGCATGAATAGAGCTTTTAATATGGGAAACAAGGCTTGTGCCATCAGGTCATCTTTTGCGGTGAACACGAAGTCTAAACCCATCTGATTTCCAACAAGTCAAAAGAGACTCTAGCTACACCCTGTTCCCTTGCCTGAATCAACTTTTCTTCCCAAAGTGTTCTGCATGTAGCGAACTCACTCATCCTTGGAACACTTTGAGTAGGCTATCGGTCCTTAGCCTATTCAAAATCCTGCAGTGTAACAGGAAACAGTGGTTTCGTTGCAGTAGGAATGCAAGCCTCGTTTCTACTGTAGGTATGGGGTCCTTGGGTGTGAGTTCCTAGAACAGAGGTGAAGCAGATTGTGTTGCTAAGTGCAGCTCAAATGAGGACAATGAGGCAGACTTCCATGGCATATAGGACGTGAGAGAACAGAATCCCTGGAGCTGTTGGTGTGCTGAGGACATCTAGCGTTCCCAAGGAAGGGTGCAGTGTATTGCCCTAGTCTCTGAATACATAGAGTGACTTGGAAAGGCTTACGGCCTGGATGTTTCTTTGAAGGGCAGTGGAGCCTGCTGCTACTCACTGTATTTGTAGGCAATGGGGTGCCCACACGAGGTTCCTAAGTGTCTGGAAATGTGTAGAAACGTTAAAGTAAAGCAGAACTTCGAATACGAGCTGATGCAAACTGCAACACGCTTTCGCTTCAGCAGGGCTCCTCAGGCCTTAGCGTGAGGCAAGTACTCACGTCAAGTTTCCCTTTAGCTCTAGAGCCTGATAAGATGAGCTCCCACCCATACTATGGAAGCACCGTGTTTCCTTAGAGAAAACTGCTTTTTGTTCCAGAGGGCTAACTACAGTGACTAGAGGCCAGTCAAAAAGAGAGTTATTTAGGTAGCTTCAGGGCAGCATGACTAAGAGCTTTTAAGAAGGGAAAGCAAGGCTCGTGCCATCAGGTTTCTTTGCCGGTGAACCATCAGCCTGAAGCCTTCTGATTTCTAACAAGTCAAAAGAGACTCTAGCTCTACCCTTGTCCCTTGCCTGAATCAACTTTTCTTCACAAAGTGTTCTACATGTAGCGAACTGCCTCAAATTTGAAATGCTCTATGTAGGCTATCGGTCCTTAGGCTATTCTAAAATCCTGCAGGGTAACAGGAACAACTGTGCTTTGGTTGCAGAAGGAATGCAAGCCTCCTTTCTCCTGTAGGTATGGGGTCCTTGAGTGTGAGTTCCTAGAAGAAAGGCGAATCAGATTGTGTTGCTAAGTGCAGCTCAAATGAGGACAATGAGGCAGACTTCCATGGCATGTAGGACGTGAGAGAACAGAATCCCTGGAGCTGTTGGTGTGCTGAGGACATCTAGCTTTCCCAAGGAAGGGTGCAGTGTATTGCCCTGCTCTCTGAATGCAGAGTGACTTGGAAAGACTTACGGCCTGGAAGTTTCTTAGAAGGGCAGTGGAACCTGCTGGTACTCACTGTATTTGTAGGCAGTGGGGTGCCCACACGAGGGTCCTAAGTGTCTGGAAAAGCGGAGAAACGTTAAAGTAAAGCAGAACTGCGAATACTAGCTAATGGAAACTGCAACACGCTTTCGCTTCAGCAGGGCTTTTCAGGCCTTAGCGTGAGGCAAGTACTCACGTCAAGTTTCCCTTTAGCTCTAGAGCCTGACAGGATGAGCTCCCACCCATACTATGGAAGCACCGTGTTTCTTTAGAGAAAACTGCTTTTTGTTCCAGAGGGCTAACTACAGTGACTAGAGGCCAGTCAAAAAGAGAGTTATTTAGGTAGCTTCAGGGCAGCATGACTAAGAGCTTTTAATATGGGAAAGCAAGGCTTGTGCCATCAGGTCTTCTTTGCCGGTGAACAATCAGCCTGAAGTCTTCTGATTTCTAACAAGTCAAAAGAGACTCTAGCTCTACCCTGGTCCCTTGCCTGAATCAACTTTTCTTCACAAAGTGTTCTCCATGTAGCGAACTCCCTCAAATTTGAAATGCTCTATGTAGGCTATCGGGCTAGAATAGGCTAAAGCCTATTCTAAAATCCTGCAGTGTAACAGGAAAACTGTGGTTTCGTTGCAGTAGGATGCAAGCCTCCTTTCTACTGTAGGTATGGGGTCCTTGGGTGTGAGTTCCTGGAAGAAAGGCGAAGCAGATTGTGTTTCTAAGAGCAGCTCAAAATCGGACAATGAGGCAGACTCCATGGCATGTAGGACGTGAGAGAACAGAATCCCTGGAGCTGTTGGTGTGCTGAGGACATCTAGCTTTCCCAAGGAAGGGTGCAGTGTATTGCCCTACTCTCTGAACACATAGAGGGACTTGGAAAGGCTTACGGCCTGGATGTTTCTTAGAAGGGCAGTACGGCCTGCTGGTACTCACTGTATTGGTAGGCAATGGGGTGCCCACACGAGGGTCCAAAGAGTCTGGAAAACCGTAGAAACGTTAAAGTAAAGCAGAACTGCGAATACGAGCTAATGTAAACTGCAACACGCTTTCGCTTCAGCAGGGCTCTTCAGGCCTTAGCGTGAGGCAAGTACTGACGTCAAGTTTCCCTTTAGCTCTAGAGCCTGACGGGATGAGCTACCACCCATGCTATGGAAGCATCGTGCTTCGTTAGAGAAATCTTTTCGTCCTGAGTGTAACTACAGTGACTAGAGGCCAGTCAGAAATAGACGTATTTAGGTAGCTTCAGGGCAACCTGAATAGAGCTTTTAATATGGGAAACAAGGCTTGTGCCATCAGGTCATCTTTTGCGGTGAACACGAAGTCTAAACCCATCTGATTTCCAACAAGTCAAAAGAGACTCTAGCTACACCCTGTTCCCTTGCCTGAATCAACTTTTCTTCCCAAAGTGTTCTGCATGTAGCGAACTCACTCATCCTTGGAACACTCTAAGTAGGCTATCGGTCCTTAGCCTATTCAAAATACTGCAGTGTAACAGGAACAACTGTGCTTTGGTTGCAGTAGGAACGCAAGCCTCCTTTCTCCTGTAGGTATGGGGTCCTTGAGTGTGAGTTCCTAGAAGAAAGGCGAATCAGATTGTGTTGCTAAGTGCAGCTCAAATGAGGACAATGAGGCAGACTTCCATGGCATGTAGGACGTGAGAGAACAGAATCCCTGGAGCTGTTGGTGTGCTGAGGACATCTAGCTTTCCCAAGGAAGGGTGCAGTGTATTGCCCTGCTCTCTGAATGCAGAGTGACTTGGAAAGACTTACGGCCTGGAAGTTTCTTAGAAGGGCAGTGGAACCTGCTGGTACTCACTGTATTTGTAGGCAGTGGGGTGCCCACACGAGGGTCCTAAGTGTCTGGAAAAGCGGAGAAACGTTAAAGTAAAGCAGAACTGCGAATACTAGCTAATGGAAACTGCAACACGCTTTCGCTTCAGCAGGGCTTTTCAGGCCTTAGCGTGAGGCAAGTACTCACGTCAAGTTTCCCTTTAGCTCTAGAGCCTGACAGGATGAGCTCCCACCCATACTATGGAAGCACCGTGTTTCTTTAGAGAAAACTGCTTTTTGTTCCAGAGGGCTAACTACAGTGACTAGAGGCCAGTCAAAAAGAGAGTTATTTAGGTAGCTTCAGGGCAGCATGACTAAGAGCTTTTAATATGGGAAAGCAAGGCTTGTGCCATCAGGTCTTCTTTGCAGGTGAACAATCAGCCTGAAGTCTTCTGATTTCTAACAAGTCAAAAGAGACTCTAGCTCTACCCTGGTCCCTTGCCTGAATCAACTTTTCTTCACAAAGTGTTCTCCATGTAGCGAACTCCCTCAAATTTGAAATGCTCTATGTAGGCTATCGGGCTAGAATAGGCTAAAGCCTATTCTAAAATCCTGCAGTGTAACAGGAAAACTGTGGTTTCGTTGCAGTAGGATGCAAGCCTCCTTTCTACTGTAGGTATGGGGTCCTTGGGTGTGAGTTCCTGGAAGAAAGGCGAAGCAGATTGTGTTTCTAAGAGCAGCTCAAAATCGGACAATGAGGCAGACTCCATGGCATGTAGGACGTGAGAGAACAGAATCCCTGGAGCTGTTGGTGTGCTGAGGACATCTAGCTTTCCCAAGGAAGGGTGCAGTGTATTGCCCTACTCTCTGAACACATAGAGGGACTTGGAAAGGCTTACGGCCTGGATGTTTCTTAGAAGGGCAGTACGGCCTGCTGGTACTCACTGTATTGGTAGGCAATGGGGTGCCCACACGAGGGTCCAAAGAGTCTGCAAAACCGTAGAAACGTTAAAGTAAAGCAGAACTGCGAATACGAGCTAATGTAAACTGCAACACGCTTTCGCTTCAGCAGGGCTCTTCAGGCCTTAGCGTGAGGCAAGTACTGACGTCAAGTTTCCCTTTAGCTCTAGAGCCTGACGGGATGAGCTACCACCCATGCTATGGTAGCATCGTGCTTCGTTAGAGAAACCTTTTCGTCCAGAGTGTAACTACAGTGACTAGAGGCCAGTCAGAAATAGACGTATTTAGGTAGCTTCAGGGCAGCATGAATAGAGCTTTTAATATGGGAAACAAGGCTTGTGCCATCAGGTCATCTTTTGCGGTGAACACGAAGTCTAAACCCATCTGATTTCCAACAAGTCAAAAGAGACTCTAGCTACACCCTGTTCCCTTGCCTGAATCAACTTTTCTTCCCAAAGTGTTCTGCATGTAGCGAACTCACTCATCCTTGGAACACTTTGAGTAGGCTATCGGTCCTTAGCCTATTCAAAATCCTGCAGTGTAACAGGAAACAGTGGTTTCGTTGCAGTAGGAATGCAAGCCTCGTTTCTACTGTAGGTATGGGGTCCTTCGGTGTGAGTTCCTAGAACAGAGGTGAAGCAGATTGTGTTGCTAAGTGCAGCTCAAATGAGGACAATGAGGCAGACTTCCATGGCATGTAGGACGTGAGAGAACAGAATCCCTGGAGCTGTTGGTGTGCTGAGGACATCTAGCGTTCCCAAGGAAGGGTGCAGTGTATTGCCCTAGTCTCTGAATACATAGAGTGACTTGGAAAGGCTTACGGCCTGGATGTTTCTTTGAAGGGCAGTGGAGCCTGCTGCTACTCACTGTATTTGTAGGCAATGGGGTGCCCACACGAGGTTCCTAAGTGTCTGGAAATGTGTAGAAACGTTAAAGTAAAGCAGAACTTCGAATACGAGCTGATGCAAACTGCAACACGCTTTCGCTTCAGCAGGGCTCCTCAGGCCTTAGCGTGAGGCAAGTACTCACGTCAAGTTTCCCTTTAGCTCTAGAGCCTGATAAGATGAGCTCCCACCCATACTATGGAAGCACCGTGTTTCCTTAGAGAAAACTGCTTTTTGTTCCAGAGGGCTAACTACAGTGACTAGAGGCCAGTCAAAAAGAGAGTTATTTAGGTAGCTTCAGGGCAGCATGACTAAGAGCTTTTAAGAAGGGAAAGCAAGGCTCGTGCCATCAGGTTTCTTTGCCGGTGAACCATCAGCCTGAAGCCTTCTGATTTCTAACAAGTCAAAAGAGACTCTAGCTCTACCCTTGTCCCTTGCCTGAATCAACTTTTCTTCACAAAGTGTTCTACATGTAGCGAACTGCCTCAAATTTGAAATGCTCTATGTAGGCTATCGGTCCTTAGGCTATTCTAAAATCCTGCAGGGTAACAGGAACAACTGTGCTTTGGTTGCAGAAGGAATGCAAGCCTCCTTTCTCCTGTAGGTATGGGGTCCTTGAGTGTGAGTTCCTAGAAGAAAGGCGAATCAGATTGTGTTGCTAAGTGCAGCTCAAATGAGGACAATGAGGCAGACTTCCATGGCATGTAGGACGTGAGAGAACAGAATCCCTGGAGCTGTTGGTGTGCTGAGGACATCTAGCTTTCCCAAGGAAGGGTGCAGTGTATTGCCCTGCTCTCTGAATGCAGAGTGACTTGGAAAGACTTACGGCCTGGAAGTTTCTTAGAAGGGCAGTGGAACCTGCTGGTACTCACTGTATTTGTAGGCAGTGGGGTGCCCACACGAGGGTCCTAAGTGTCTGGAAAAGCGGAGAAACGTTAAAGTAAAGCAGAACTGCGAATACTAGCTAATGGAAACTGCAACACGCTTTCGCTTCAGCAGGGCTTTTCAGGCCTTAGCGTGAGGCAAGTACTCACGTCAAGTTTCCCTTTAGCTCTAGAGCCTGACAGGATGAGCTCCCACCCATACTATGGAAGCACCGTGTTTCTTTAGAGAAAACTGCTTTTTGTTCCAGAGGGCTAACTACAGTGACTAGAGGCCAGTCAAAAAGAGAGTTATTTAGGTAGCTTCAGGGCAGCATGACTAAGAGCTTTTAATATGGGAAAGCAAGGCTTGTGCCATCAGGTCTTCTTTGCCGGTGAACAATCAGCCTGAAGTCTTCTGATTTCTAACAAGTCAAAAGAGACTCTAGCTCTACCCTGGTCCCTTGCCTGAATCAACTTTTCTTCACAAAGTGTTCTCCATGTAGCGAACTCCCTCAAATTTGAAATGCTCTATGTAGGCTATCGGGCTAGAATAGGCTAAAGCCTATTCTAAAATCCTGCAGTGTAACAGGAAAACTGTGGTTTCGTTGCAGTAGGATGCAAGCCTCCTTTCTACTGTAGGTATGGGGTCCTTGGGTGTGAGTTCCTGGAAGAAAGGCGAAGCAGATTGTGTTTCTAAGAGCAGCTCAAAATCGGACAATGAGGCAGACTCCATGGCATGTAGGACGTGAGAGAACAGAATCCCTGGAGCTGTTGGTGTGCTGAGGACATCTAGCTTTCCCAAGGAAGGGTGCAGTGTATTGCCCTACTCTCTGAACACATAGAGGGACTTGGAAAGGCTTACGGCCTGGATGTTTCTTAGAAGGGCAGTACGGCCTGCTGGTACTCACTGTATTGGTAGGCAATGGGGTGCCCACACGAGGGTCCAAAGAGTCTGGAAAACCGTAGAAACGTTAAAGTAAAGCAGAACTGCGAATACGAGCTAATGTAAACTGCAACACGCTTTCGCTTCAGCAGGGCTCTTCAGGCCTTAGCGTGAGGCAAGTACTGACGTCAAGTTTCCCTTTAGCTCTAGAGCCTGACGGGATGAGCTACCACCCATGCTATGGAAGCATCGTGCTTCGTTAGAGAAATCTTTTCGTCCTGAGTGTAACTACAGTGACTAGAGGCCAGTCAGAAATAGACGTATTTAGGTAGCTTCAGGGCAACCTGAATAGAGCTTTTAATATGGGAAACAAGGCTTGTGCCATCAGGTCATCTTTTGCGGTGAACACGAAGTCTAAACCCATCTGATTTCCAACAAGTCAAAAGAGACTCTAGCTACACCCTGTTCCCTTGCCTGAATCAACTTTTCTTCCCAAAGTGTTCTGCATGTAGCGAACTCACTCATCCTTGGAACACTCTAAGTAGGCTATCGGTCCTTAGCCTATTCAAAATACTGCAGTGTAACAGGAACAACTGTGCTTTGGTTGCAGTAGGAACGCAAGCCTCCTTTCTCCTGTAGGTATGGGGTCCTTGAGTGTGAGTTCCTAGAAGAAAGGCGAATCAGATTGTGTTGCTAAGTGCAGCTCAAATGAGGACAATGAGGCAGACTTCCATGGCATGTAGGACGTGAGAGAACAGAATCCCTGGAGCTGTTGGTGTGCTGAGGACATCTAGCTTTCCCAAGGAAGGGTGCAGTGTATTGCCCTGCTCTCTGAATGCAGAGTGACTTGGAAAGACTTATGGCCTGGAAGTTTCTTAGAAGGGCAGTGGAACCTGCTGGTACTCACTGTATTTGTAGGCAGTGGGGTGCCCACACGAGGGTCCTAAGTGTCTGGAAAAGCGGAGAAACGTTAAAGTAAAGCAGAACTGCGAATACTAGCTAATGGAAACTGCAACACGCTTTCGCTTCAGCAGGGCTTTTCAGGCCTTAGCGTGAGGCAAGTACTCACGTCAAGTTTCCCTTTAGCTCTAGAGCCTGACAGGATGAGCTCCCACCCATACTATGGAAGCACCGTGTTTCTTTAGAGAAAACTGCTTTTTGTTCCAGAGGGCTAACTACAGTGACTAGAGGCCAGTCAAAAAGAGAGTTATTTAGGTAGCTTCAGGGCAGCATGACTAAGAGCTTTTAATATGGGAAAGCAAGGCTTGTGCCATCAGGTCTTCTTTGCCGGTGAACAATCAGCCTGAAGTCTTCTGATTTCTAACAAGTCAAAAGAGACTCTAGCTCTACCCTGGTCCCTTGCCTGAATCAACTTTTCTTCACAAAGTGTTCTCCATGTAGCGAACTCCCTCAAATTTGAAATGCTCTATGTAGGCTATCGGGCTAGAATAGGCTAAAGCCTATTCTAAAATCCTGCAGTGTAACAGGAAAACTGTGGTTTCGTTGCAGTAGGATGCAAGCCTCCTTTCTACTGTAGGTATGGGGTCCTTGGGTGTGAGTTCCTGGAAGAAAGGCGAAGCAGATTGTGTTTCTAAGAGCAGCTCAAAATCGGACAATGAGGCAGACTCCATGGCATGTAGGACGTGAGAGAACAGAATCCCTGGAGCTGTTTGTGTGCTGAGGACATCTAGCTTTCCCAAGGAAGGGTGCAGTGTATTGCCCTACTCTCTGAACACATAGAGGGACTTGGAAAGGCTTACGGCCTGGATGTTTCTTAGAAGGGCAGTACGGCCTGCTGGTACTCACTGTATTGGTAGGCAATGGGGTGCCCACACGAGGGTCCAAAGAGTCTGGAAAACCGTAGAAACGTTAAAGTAAAGCAGAACTGCGAATACGAGCTAATGTAAACTGCAACACGCTTTCGCTTCAGCAGGGCTCTTCAGGCCTTAGCGTGAGGCAAGTACTGACGTCAAGTTTCCCTTTAGCTCTAGAGCCTGACGGGATGAGCTACCACCCATGCTATGGAAGCATCGTGCTTCGTTAGAGAAATCTTTTCGTCCTGAGTGTAACTACAGTGACTAGAGGCCAGTCAGAAATAGACGTATTTAGGTAGCTTCAGGGCAACCTGAATAGAGCTTTTAATATGGGAAACAAGGCTTGTGCCATCAGGTCATCTTTTGCGGTGAACACGAAGTCTAAACCCATCTGATTTCCAACAAGTCAAAAGAGACTCTAGCTACACCCTGTTCCCTTGCCTGAATCAACTTTTCTTCCCAAAGTGTTCTGCATGTAGCGAACTCACTCATCCTTGGAACACTCTAAGTAGGCTATCGGTCCTTAGCCTATTCAAAATCCTGCAGTGTAACAGGAACAACTGTGCTTTGGTTGCAGTAGGAACGCAAGCCTCCTTTCTCCTGTAGGTATGGGGTCCTTGAGTGTGAGTTCCTAGAAGAAAGGCGAATCAGATTGTGTTGCTAAGTGCAGCTCAAATGAGGACAATGAGGCAGACTTCCATGGCATGTAGGACGTGAGAGAACAGAATCCCTGGAGCTGTTGGTGTGCTGAGGACATCTAGCTTTCCCAAGGAAGGGTGCAGTGTATTGCCCTGCTCTCTGAATGCAGAGTGACTTGGAAAGACTTACGGCCTGGAAGTTTCTTAGAAGGGCAGTGGAACCTGCTGGTACTCACTGTATTTGTAGGCAGTGGGGTGCCCACACGAGGGTCCTAAGTGTCTGGAAAAGCGGAGAAACGTTAAAGTAAAGCAGAACTGCGAATACTAGCTAATGGAAACTGCAACACGCTTTCGCTTCAGCAGGGCTTTTCAGGCCTTAGCGTGAGGCAAGTACTCACGTCAAGTTTCCCTTTAGCTCTAGAGCCTGACAGGATGAGCTCCCACCCATACTATGGAAGCACCGTGTTTCTTTAGAGAAAACTGCTTTTTGTTCCAGAGGGCTAACTACAGTGACTAGAGGCCAGTCAAAAAGAGAGTTATTTAGGTAGCTTCAGGGCAGCATGACTAAGAGCTTTTAATATGGGAAAGCAAGGCTTGTGCCATCAGGTCTTCTTTGCCGGTGAACAATCAGCCTGAAGTCTTCTGATTTCTAACAAGTCAAAAGAGACTCTAGCTCTACCCTGGTCCCTTGCCTGAATCAACTTTTCTTCACAAAGTGTTCTCCATGTAGCGAACTCCCTCAAATTTGAAATGCTCTATGTAGGCTATCGGGCTAGAATAGGCTAAAGCCTATTCTAAAATCCTGCAGTGTAACAGGAAAACTGTGGTTTCGTTGCAGTAGGATGCAAGCCTCCTTTCTACTGTAGGTATGGGGTCCTTGGGTGTGAGTTCCTGGAAGAAAGGCGAAGCAGATTGTGTTTCTAAGAGCAGCTCAAAATCGGACAATGAGGCAGACTCCATGGCATGTAGGACGTGAGAGAACAGAATCCCTGGAGCTGTTGGTGTGCTGAGGACATCTAGCTTTCCCAAGGAAGGGTGCAGTGTATTGCCCTACTCTCTGAACACATAGAGGGACTTGGAAAGGCTTACGGCCTGGATGTTTCTTAGAAGGGCAGTACGGCCTGCTGGTACTCACTGTATTGGTAGGCAATGGGGTGCCCACACGAGGGTCCAAAGAGTCTGGAAAACCGTAGAAACGTTAAAGTAAAGCAGAACTGCGAATACGAGCTAATGTAAACTGCAACACGCTTTCGCTTCAGCAGGGCTCTTCAGGCCTTAGCGTGAGGCAAGTACTGACGTCAAGTTTCCCTTTAGCTCTAGAGCCTGACGGGATGAGCTACCACCCATGCTATGGAAGCATCGTGCTTCGTTAGAGAAATCTTTTCGTCCTGAGTGTAACTACAGTGACTAGAGGCCAGTCAGAAATAGACGTATTTAGGTAGCTTCAGGGCAACCTGAATAGAGCTTTTAATATGGGAAACAAGGCTTGTGCCATCAGGTCATCTTTTGCGGTGAACACGAAGTCTAAACCCATCTGATTTCCAACAAGTCAAAAGAGACTCTAGCTACACCCTGTTCCCTTGCCTGAATCAACTTTTCTTCCCAAAGTGTTCTGCATGTAGCGAACTCACTCATCCTTGGAACACTCTAAGTAGGCTATCGGTCCTTAGCCTATTCAAAATCCTGCAGTGTAACAGGAACAACTGTGCTTTGGTTGCAGTAGGAACGCAAGCCTCCTTTCTCCTGTAGGTATGGGGTCCTTGAGTGTGAGTTCCTAGAAGAAAGGCGAATCAGATTGTGTTGCTAAGTGCAGCTCAAATGAGGACAATGAGGCAGACTTCCATGGCATGTAGGACGTGAGAGAACAGAATCCCTGGAGCTGTTGGTGTGCTGAGGACATCTAGCTTTCCCAAGGAAGGGTGCAGTGTATTGCCCTGCTCTCTGAATGCAGAGTGACTTGGAAAGACTTACGGCCTGGAAGTTTCTTAGAAGGGCAGTGGAACCTGCTGGTACTCACTGTATTTGTAGGCAGTGGGGTGCCCACACGAGGGTCCTAAGTGTCTGGAAAAGCGGAGAAACGTTAAAGTAAAGCAGAACTGCGAATACTAGCTAATGGAAACTGCAACACGCTTTCGCTTCAGCAGGGCTTTTCAGGCCTTAGCGTGAGGCAAGTACTCACGTCAAGTTTCCCTTTAGCTCTAGAGCCTGACAGGATGAGCTCCCACCCATACTATGGAAGCACCGTGTTTCTTTAGAGAAAACTGCTTTTTGTTCCAGAGGGCTAACTACAGTGACTAGAGGCCAGTCAAAAAGAGAGTTATTTAGGTAGCTTCAGGGCAGCATGACTAAGAGCTTTTAATATGGGAAAGCAAGGCTTGTGCCATCAGGTCTTCTTTGCCGGTGAACAATCAGCCTGAAGTCTTCTGATTTCTAACAAGTCAAAAGAGACTCTAGCTCTACCCTGGTCCCTTGCCTGAATCAACTTTTCTTCACAAAGTGTTCTCCATGTAGCGAACTCCCTCAAATTTGAAATGCTCTATGTAGGCTATCGGGCTAGAATAGGCTAAAGCCTATTCTAAAATCCTGCAGTGTAACAGGAAAACTGTGGTTTCGTTGCAGTAGGATGCAAGCCTCCTTTCTACTGTAGGTATGGGGTCCTTGGGTGTGAGTTCCTGGAAGAAAGGCGAAGCAGATTGTGTTTCTAAGAGCAGCTCAAAATCGGACAATGAGGCAGACTCCATGGCATGTAGGACGTGAGAGAACAGAATCCCTGGAGCTGTTGGTGTGCTGAGGACATCTAGCTTTCCCAAGGAAGGGTGCAGTGTATTGCCCTACTCTCTGAACACATAGAGGGACTTGGAAAGGCTTACGGCCTGGATGTTTCTTAGAAGGGCAGTACGGCCTGCTGGTACTCACTGTATTGGTAGGCAATGGGGTGCCCACACGAGGGTCCAAAGAGTCTGGAAAACCGTAGAAACGTTAAAGTAAAGCAGAACTGCGAATACGAGCTAATGTAAACTGCAACACGCTTTCGCTTCAGCAGGGCTCTTCAGGCCTTAGCGTGAGGCAAGTACTGACGTCAAGTTTCCCTTTAGCTCTAGAGCCTGACGGGATGAGCTACCACCCATGCTATGGAAGCATCGTGCTTCGTTAGAGAAATCTTTTCGTCCTGAGTGTAACTACAGTGACTAGAGGCCAGTCAGAAATAGACGTATTTAGGTAGCTTCAGGGCAACCTGAATAGAGCTTTTAATATGGGAAACAAGGCTTGTGCCATCAGGTCATCTTTTGCGGTGAACACGAAGTCTAAACCCATCTGATTTCCAACAAGTCAAAAGAGACTCTAGCTACACCCTGTTCCCTTGCCTGAATCAACTTTTCTTCCCAAAGTGTTCTGCATGTAGCGAACTCACTCATCCTTGGAACACTCTAAGTAGGCTATCGGTCCTTAGCCTATTCAAAATCCTGCAGTGTAACAGGAACAACTGTGCTTTGGTTGCAGTAGGAACGCAAGCCTCCTTTCTCCTGTAGGTATGGGGTCCTTGAGTGTGAGTTCCTAGAAGAAAGGCGAATCAGATTGTGTTGCTAAGTGCAGCTCAAATGAGGACAATGAGGCAGACTTCCATGGCATGTAGGACGTGAGAGAACAGAATCCCTGGAGCTGTTGGTGTGCTGAGGACATCTAGCTTTCCCAAGGAAGGGTGCAGTGTATTGCCCTGCTCTCTGAATGCAGAGTGACTTGGAAAGACTTACGGCCTGGAAGTTTCTTAGAAGGGCAGTGGAACCTGCTGGTACTCACTGTATTTGTAGGCAGTGGGGTGCCCACACGAGGGTCCTAAGTGTCTGGAAAAGCGGAGAAACGTTAAAGTAAAGCAGAACTGCGAATACTAGCTAATGGAAACTGCAACACGCTTTCGCTTCAGCAGGGCTTTTCAGGCCTTAGCGTGAGGCAAGTACTCACGTCAAGTTTCCCTTTAGCTCTAGAGCCTGACAGGATGAGCTCCCACCCATACTATGGAAGCACCGTGTTTCTTTAGAGAAAACTGCTTTTTGTTCCAGAGGGCTAACTACAGTGACTAGAGGCCAGTCAAAAAGAGAGTTATTTAGGTAGCTTCAGGGCAGCATGACTAAGAGCTTTTAATATGGGAAAGCAAGGCTTGTGCCATCAGGTCTTCTTTGCCGGTGAACAATCAGCCTGAAGTCTTCTGATTTCTAACAAGTCAAAAGAGACTCTAGCTCTACCCTGGTCCCTTGCCTGAATCAACTTTTCTTCACAAAGTGTTCTCCATGTAGCGAACTCCCTCAAATTTGAAATGCTCTATGTAGGCTATCGGGCTAGAATAGGCTAAAGCCTATTCTAAAATCCTGCAGTGTAACAGGAAAACTGTGGTTTCGTTGCAGTAGGATGCAAGCCTCCTTTCTACTGTAGGTATGGGGTCCTTGGGTGTGAGTTCCTGGAAGAAAGGCGAAGCAGATTGTGTTTCTAAGAGCAGCTCAAAATCGGACAATGAGGCAGACTCCATGGCATGTAGGACGTGAGAGAACAGAATCCCTGGAGCTGTTGGTGTGCTGAGGACATCTAGCTTTCCCAAGGAAGGGTGCAGTGTATTGCCCTACTCTCTGAACACATAGAGGGACTTGGAAAGGCTTACGGCCTGGATGTTTCTTAGAAGGGCAGTACGGCCTGCTGGTACTCACTGTATTGGTAGGCAATGGGGTGCCCACACGAGGGTCCAAAGAGTCTGGAAAACCGTAGAAACGTTAAAGTAAAGCAGAACTGCGAATACGAGCTAATGTAAACTGCAACACGCTTTCGCTTCAGCAGGGCTCTTCAGGCCTTAGCGTGAGGCAAGTACTGACGTCAAGTTTCCCTTTAGCTCTAGAGCCTGACGGGATGAGCTACCACCCATGCTATGGAAGCATCGTGCTTCGTTAGAGAAATCTTTTCGTCCTGAGTGTAACTACAGTGACTAGAGGCCAGTCAGAAATAGACGTATTTAGGTAGCTTCAGGGCAACCTGAATAGAGCTTTTAATATGGGAAACAAGGCTTGTGCCATCAGGTCATCTTTTGCGGTGAACACGAAGTCTAAACCCATCTGATTTCCAACAAGTCAAAAGAGACTCTAGCTACACCCTGTTCCCTTGCCTGAATCAACTTTTCTTCCCAAAGTGTTCTGCATGTAGCGAACTCACTCATCCTTGGAACACTCTAAGTAGGCTATCGGTCCTTAGCCTATTCAAAATACTGCAGTGTAACAGGAACAACTGTGCTTTGGTTGCAGTAGGAACGCAAGCCTCCTTTCTCCTGTAGGTATGGGGTCCTTGAGTGTGAGTTCCTAGAAGAAAGGCGAATCAGATTGTGTTGCTAAGTGCAGCTCAAATGAGGACAATGAGGCAGACTTCCATGGCATGTAGGACGTGAGAGAACAGAATCCCTGGAGCTGTTGGTGTGCTGAGGACATCTAGCTTTCCCAAGGAAGGGTGCAGTGTATTGCCCTGCTCTCTGAATGCAGAGTGACTTGGAAAGACTTACGGCCTGGAAGTTTCTTAGAAGGGCAGTGGAACCTGCTGGTACTCACTGTATTTGTAGGCAGTGGGGTGCCCACACGAGGGTCCTAAGTGTCTGGAAAAGCGGAGAAACGTTAAAGTAAAGCAGAACTGCGAATACTAGCTAATGGAAACTGCAACACGCTTTCGCTTCAGCAGGGCTTTTCAGGCCTTAGCGTGAGGCAAGTACTCACGTCAAGTTTCCCTTTAGCTCTAGAGCCTGACAGGATGAGCTCCCACCCATACTATGGAAGCACCGTGTTTCTTTAGAGAAAACTGCTTTTTGTTCCAGAGGGCTAACTACAGTGACTAGAGGCCAGTCAAAAAGAGAGTTATTTAGGTAGCTTCAGGGCAGCATGACTAAGAGCTTTTAATATGGGAAAGCAAGGCTTGTGCCATCAGGTCTTCTTTGCAGGTGAACAATCAGCCTGAAGTCTTCTGATTTCTAACAAGTCAAAAGAGACTCTAGCTCTACCCTGGTCCCTTGCCTGAATCAACTTTTCTTCACAAAGTGTTCTCCATGTAGCGAACTCCCTCAAATTTGAAATGCTCTATGTAGGCTATCGGGCTAGAATAGGCTAAAGCCTATTCTAAAATCCTGCAGTGTAACAGGAAAACTGTGGTTTCGTTGCAGTAGGATGCAAGCCTCCTTTCTACTGTAGGTATGGGGTCCTTGGGTGTGAGTTCCTGGAAGAAAGGCGAAGCAGATTGTGTTTCTAAGAGCAGCTCAAAATCGGACAATGAGGCAGACTCCATGGCATGTAGGACGTGAGAGAACAGAATCCCTGGAGCTGTTGGTGTGCTGAGGACATCTAGCTTTCCCAAGGAAGGGTGCAGTGTATTGCCCTACTCTCTGAACACATAGAGGGACTTGGAAAGGCTTACGGCCTGGATGTTTCTTAGAAGGGCAGTACGGCCTGCTGGTACTCACTGTATTGGTAGGCAATGGGGTGCCCACACGAGGGTCCAAAGAGTCTGCAAAACCGTAGAAACGTTAAAGTAAAGCAGAACTGCGAATACGAGCTAATGTAAACTGCAACACGCTTTCGCTTCAGCAGGGCTCTTCAGGCCTTAGCGTGAGGCAAGTACTGACGTCAAGTTTCCCTTTAGCTCTAGAGCCTGACGGGATGAGCTACCACCCATGCTATGGAAGCATCGTGCTTCGTTAGAGAAACCTTTTCGTCCAGAGTGTAACTACAGTGACTAGAGGCCAGTCAGAAATAGACGTATTTAGGTAGCTTCAGGGCAGCATGAATAGAGCTTTTAATATGGGAAACAAGGCTTGTGCCATCAGGTCATCTTTTGCGGTGAACACGAAGTCTAAACCCATCTGATTTCCAACAAGTCAAAAGAGACTCTAGCTACACCCTGTTCCCTTGCCTGAATCAACTTTTCTTCCCAAAGTGTTCTGCATGTAGCGAACTCACTCATCCTTGGAACACTTTGAGTAGGCTATCGGTCCTTAGCCTATTCAAAATCCTGCAGTGTAACAGGAACAACTGTGCTTTGGTTGCAGTAGGAACGCAAGCCTCCTTTCTCCTGTAGGTATGGGGTCCTTGAGTGTGAGTTCCTAGAAGAAAGGCGAATCAGATTGTGTTGCTAAGTGCAGCTCAAATGAGGACAATGAGGCAGACTTCCATGGCATGTAGGACGTGAGAGAACAGAATCCCTGGAGCTGTTGGTGTGCTGAGGACATCTAGCTTTCCCAAGGAAGGGTGCAGTGTATTGCCCTGCTCTCTGAATGCAGAGTGACTTGGAAAGACTTACGGCCTGGAAGTTTCTTAGAAGGGCAGTGGAACCTGCTGGTACTCACTGTATTTGTAGGCAGTGGGGTGCCCACACGAGGGTCCTAAGTGTCTGGAAAAGCGGAGAAACGTTAAAGTAAAGCAGAACTGCGAATACTAGCTAATGGAAACTGCAACACGCTTTCGCTTCAGCAGGGCTTTTCAGGCCTTAGCGTGAGGCAGGTACTCACGTCAAGTTTCCCTTTAGCTCTAGAGCCTGACAGGATGAGCTCCCACCCATACTATGGAAGCACCGTGTTTCTTTAGAGAAAACTGCTTTTTGTTCCAGAGGGCTAACTACAGTGACTAGAGGCCAGTCAAAAAGAGAGTTATTTAGGTAGCTTCAGGGCAGCATGACTAAGAGCTTTTAATATGGGAAAGCAAGGCTTGTGCCATCAGGTCTTCTTTGCCGGTGAACAATCAGCCTGAAGTCTTCTGATTTCTAACAAGTCAAAAGAGACTCTAGCTCTACCCTGGTCCCTTGCCTGAATCAACTTTTCTTCACAAAGTGTTCTCCATGTAGCGAACTCCCTCAAATTTGAAATGCTCTATGTAGGCTATCGGGCTAGAATAGGCTAAAGCCTATTCTAAAATCCTGCAGTGTAACAGGAAAACTGTGGTTTCGTTGCAGTAGGATGCAAGCCTCCTTTCTACTGTAGGTATGGGGTCCTTGGGTGTGAGTTCCTGGAAGAAAGGCGAAGCAGATTGTGTTTCTAAGAGCAGCTCAAAATCGGACAATGAGGCAGACTCCATGGCATGTAGGACGTGAGAGAACAGAATCCCTGGAGCTGTTGGTGTGCTGAGGACATCTAGCTTTCCCAAGGAAGGGTGCAGTGTATTGCCCTACTCTCTGAACACATAGAGGGACTTGGAAAGGCTTACGGCCTGGATGTTTCTTAGAAGGGCAGTACGGCCTGCTGGTACTCACTGTATTGGTAGGCAATGGGGTGCCCACACGAGGGTCCAAAGAGTCTGGAAAACCGTAGAAACGTTAAAGTAAAGCAGAACTGCGAATACGAGCTAATGTAAACTGCAACACGCTTTCGCTTCAGCAGGGCTCTTCAGGCCTTAGCGTGAGGCAAGTACTGACGTCAAGTTTCCCTTTAGCTCTAGAGCCTGACGGGATGAGCTACCACCCATGCTATGGTAGCATCGTGCTTCGTTAGAGAAACCTTTTCGTCCAGAGTGTAACTACAGTGACTAGAGGCCAGTCAGAAATAGACGTATTTAGGTAGCTTCAGGGCAGCATGAATAGAGCTTTTAATATGGGAAACAAGGCTTGTGCCATCAGGTCATCTTTTGCGGTGAACACGAAGTCTAAACCCATCTGATTTCCAACAAGTCAAAAGAGACTCTAGCTACACCCTGTTCCCTTGCCTGAATCAACTTTTCTTCCCAAAGTGTTCTGCATGTAGCGAACTCACTCATCCTTGGAACACTTTGAGTAGGCTATCGGTCCTTAGCCTATTCAAAATCCTGCAGGGTAACAGGAAACAGTGGTTTCGTTGCAGTAGGAATGCAAGCCTCGTTTCTACTGTAGGTATGGGGTCCTTGGGTGTGAGTTCCTAGAACAGAGGTGAAGCAGATTGTGTTGCTAAGTGCAGCTCAAATGAGGACAATGAGGCAGACTTCCATGGCATGTAGGACGTGAGAGAACAGAATCCCTGGAGCTGTTGGTGTGCTGAGGACATCTAGCGTTCCCAAGGAAGGGTGCAGTGTATTGCCCTAGTCTCTGAATACATAGAGTGACTTGGAAAGGCTTACGGCCTGGATGTTTCTTTGAAGGGCAGTGGAGCCTGCTGCTACTCACTGTATTTGTAGGCAATGGGGTGCCCACACGAGGTTCCTAAGTGTCTGGAAATGTGTAGAAACGTTAAAGTAAAGCAGAACTTCGAATACGAGCTGATGCAAACTGCAACACGCTTTCGCTTCAGCAGGGCTCCTCAGGCCTTAGCGTGAGGCAAGTACTCACGTCAAGTTTCCCTTTAGCTCTAGAGCCTGATAAGATGAGCTCCCACCCATACTATGGAAGCACCGTGTTTCCTTAGAGAAAACTGCTTTTTGTTCCAGAGGGCTAACTACAGTGACTAGAGGCCAGTCAAAAAGAGAGTTATTTAGGTAGCTTCAGGGCAGCATGACTAAGAGCTTTTAAGAAGGGAAAGCAAGGCTCGTGCCATCAGGTTTCTTTGCCGGTGAACCATCAGCCTGAAGCCTTCTGATTTCTAACAAGTCAAAAGAGACTCTAGCTCTACCCTGGTCCCTTGCCTGAATCAACTTTTCTTCACAAAGTGTTCTCCATGTAGCGAACTCCCTCAAATTTGAAATGCTCTATGTAGGCTATCGGGCTAGAATAGGCTAAAGCCTATTCTAAAATCCTGCAGTGTAACAGGAAAACTGTGGTTTCGTTGCAGTAGGATGCAAGCCTCCTTTCTACTGTAGGTATGGGGTCCTTGGGTGTGAGTTCCTGGAAGAAAGGCGAAGCAGATTGTGTTTCTAAGAGCAGCTCAAAATCGGACAATGAGGCAGACTCCATGGCATGTAGGACGTGAGAGAACAGAATCCCTGGAGCTGTTGGTGTGCTGAGGACATCTAGCTTTCCCAAGGAAGGGTGCAGTGTATTGCCCTACTCTCTGAACACATAGAGGGACTTGGAAAGGCTTACGGCCTGGATGTTTCTTAGAAGGGCAGTACGGCCTGCTGGTACTCACTGTATTGGTAGGCAATGGGGTGCCCACACGAGGGTCCAAAGAGTCTGGAAAACCGTAGAAACGTTAAAGTAAAGCAGAACTGCGAATACGAGCTAATGTAAACTGCAACACGCTTTCGCTTCAGCAGGGCTCTTCAGGCCTTAGCGTGAGGCAAGTACTGACGTCAAGTTTCCCTTTAGCTCTAGAGCCTGACGGGATGAGCTACCACCCATGCTATGGAAGCATCGTGCTTCGTTAGAGAAATCTTTTCGTCCTGAGTGTAACTACAGTGACTAGAGGCCAGTCAGAAATAGACGTATTTAGGTAGCTTCAGGGCAACCTGAATAGAGCTTTTAATATGGGAAACAAGGCTTGTGCCATCAGGTCATCTTTTGCGGTGAACACGAAGTCTAAACCCATCTGATTTCCAACAAGTCAAAAGAGACTCTAGCTACACCCTGTTCCCTTGCCTGAATCAACTTTTCTTCCCAAAGTGTTCTGCATGTAGCGAACTCACTCATCCTTGGAACACTCTAAGTAGGCTATCGGTCCTTAGCCTATTCAAAATCCTGCAGTGTAACAGGAACAACTGTGCTTTGGTTGCAGTAGGAACGCAAGCCTCCTTTCTCCTGTAGGTATGGGGTCCTTGAGTGTGAGTTCCTAGAAGAAAGGCGAATCAGATTGTGTTGCTAAGTGCAGCTCAAATGAGGACAATGAGGCAGACTTCCATGGCATGTAGGACGTGAGAGAACAGAATCCCTGGAGCTGTTGGTGTGCTGAGGACATCTAGCTTTCCCAAGGAAGGGTGCAGTGTATTGCCCTGCTCTCTGAATGCAGAGTGACTTGGAAAGACTTACGGCCTGGAAGTTTCTTAGAAGGGCAGTGGAACCTGCTGGTACTCACTGTATTTGTAGGCAGTGGGGTGCCCACACGAGGGTCCTAAGTGTCTGGAAAAGCGGAGAAACGTTAAAGTAAAGCAGAACTGCGAATACTAGCTAATGGAAACTGCAACACGCTTTCGCTTCAGCAGGGCTTTTCAGGCCTTAGCGTGAGGCAGGTACTCACGTCAAGTTTCCCTTTAGCTCTAGAGCCTGACAGGATGAGCTCCCACCCATACTATGGAAGCACCGTGTTTCTTTAGAGAAAACTGCTTTTTGTTCCAGAGGGCTAACTACAGTGACTAGAGGCCAGTCAAAAAGAGAGTTATTTAGGTAGCTTCAGGGCAGCATGACTAAGAGCTTTTAATATGGGAAAGCAAGGCTTGTGCCATCAGGTCTTCTTTGCCGGTGAACAATCAGCCTGAAGTCTTCTGATTTCTAACAAGTCAAAAGAGACTCTAGCTCTACCCTGGTCCCTTGCCTGAATCAACTTTTCTTCACAAAGTGTTCTCCATGTAGCGAACTCCCTCAAATTTGAAATGCTCTATGTAGGCTATCGGGCTAGAATAGGCTAAAGCCTATTCTAAAATCCTGCAGTGTAACAGGAAAACTGTGGTTTCGTTGCAGTAGGATGCAAGCCTCCTTTCTACTGTAGGTATGGGGTCCTTGGGTGTGAGTTCCTGGAAGAAAGGCGAAGCAGATTGTGTTTCTAAGAGCAGCTCAAAATCGGACAATGAGGCAGACTCCATGGCATGTAGGACGTGAGAGAACAGAATCCCTGGAGCTGTTGGTGTGCTGAGGACATCTAGCTTTCCCAAGGAAGGGTGCAGTGTATTGCCCTACTCTCTGAACACATAGAGGGACTTGGAAAGGCTTACGGCCTGGATGTTTCTTAGAAGGGCAGTACGGCCTGCTGGTACTCACTGTATTGGTAGGCAATGGGGTGCCCACACGAGGGTCCAAAGAGTCTGGAAAACCGTAGAAACGTTAAAGTAAAGCAGAACTGCGAATACGAGCTAATGTAAACTGCAACACGCTTTCGCTTCAGCAGGGCTCTTCAGGCCTTAGCGTGAGGCAAGTACTGACGTCAAGTTTCCCTTTAGCTCTAGAGCCTGACGGGATGAGCTACCACCCATGCTATGGTAGCATCGTGCTTCGTTAGAGAAACCTTTTCGTCCAGAGTGTAACTACAGTGACTAGAGGCCAGTCAGAAATAGACGTATTTAGGTAGCTTCAGGGCAGCATGAATAGAGCTTTTAATATGGGAAACAAGGCTTGTGCCATCAGGTCATCTTTTGCGGTGAACACGAAGTCTAAACCCATCTGATTTCCAACAAGTCAAAAGAGACTCTAGCTACACCCTGTTCCCTTGCCTGAATCAACTTTTCTTCCCAAAGTGTTCTGCATGTAGCGAACTCACTCATCCTTGGAACACTTTGAGTAGGCTATCGGTCCTTAGCCTATTCAAAATCCTGCAGGGTAACAGGAAACAGTGGTTTCGTTGCAGTAGGAATGCAAGCCTCGTTTCTACTGTAGGTATGGGGTCCTTGGGTGTGAGTTCCTAGAACAGAGGTGAAGCAGATTGTGTTGCTAAGTGCAGCTCAAATGAGGACAATGAGGCAGACTTCCATGGCATGTAGGACGTGAGAGAACAGAATCCCTGGAGCTGTTGGTGTGCTGAGGACATCTAGCGTTCCCAAGGAAGGGTGCAGTGTATTGCCCTAGTCTCTGAATACATAGAGTGACTTGGAAAGGCTTACGGCCTGGATGTTTCTTTGAAGGGCAGTGGAGCCTGCTGCTACTCACTGTATTTGTAGGCAATGGGGTGCCCACACGAGGTTCCTAAGTGTCTGGAAATGTGTAGAAACGTTAAAGTAAAGCAGAACTTCGAATACGAGCTGATGCAAACTGCAACACGCTTTCGCTTCAGCAGGGCTCCTCAGGCCTTAGCGTGAGGCAAGTACTCACGTCAAGTTTCCCTTTAGCTCTAGAGCCTGATAAGATGAGCTCCCACCCATACTATGGAAGCACCGTGTTTCCTTAGAGAAAACTGCTTTTTGTTCCAGAGGGCTAACTACAGTGACTAGAGGCCAGTCAAAAAGAGAGTTATTTAGGTAGCTTCAGGGCAGCATGACTAAGAGCTTTTAAGAAGGGAAAGCAAGGCTCGTGCCATCAGGTTTCTTTGCCGGTGAACCATCAGCCTGAAGCCTTCTGATTTCTAACAAGTCAAAAGAGACTCTAGCTCTACCCTGGTCCCTTGCCTGAATCAACTTTTCTTCACAAAGTGTTCTCCATGTAGCGAACTCCCTCAAATTTGAAATGCTCTATGTAGGCTATCGGGCTAGAATAGGCTAAAGCCTATTCTAAAATCCTGCAGTGTAACAGGAAAACTGTGGTTTCGTTGCAGTAGGATGCAAGCCTCCTTTCTACTGTAGGTATGGGGTCCTTGGGTGTGAGTTCCTGGAAGAAAGGCGAAGCAGATTGTGTTTCTAAGAGCAGCTCAAAATCGGACAATGAGGCAGACTCCATGGCATGTAGGACGTGAGAGAACAGAATCCCTGGAGCTGTTGGTGTGCTGAGGACATCTAGCTTTCCCAAGGAAGGGTGCAGTGTATTGCCCTACTCTCTGAACACATAGAGGGACTTGGAAAGGCTTACGGCCTGGATGTTTCTTAGAAGGGCAGTACGGCCTGCTGGTACTCACTGTATTGGTAGGCAATGGGGTGCCCACACGAGGGTCCAAAGAGTCTGGAAAACCGTAGAAACGTTAAAGTAAAGCAGAACTGCGAATACGAGCTAATGTAAACTGCAACACGCTTTCGCTTCAGCAGGGCTCTTCAGGCCTTAGCGTGAGGCAAGTACTGACGTCAAGTTTCCCTTTAGCTCTAGAGCCTGACGGGATGAGCTACCACCCATGCTATGGAAGCATCGTGCTTCGTTAGAGAAATCTTTTCGTCCTGAGTGTAACTACAGTGACTAGAGGCCAGTCAGAAATAGACGTATTTAGGTAGCTTCAGGGCAACCTGAATAGAGCTTTTAATATGGGAAACAAGGCTTGTGCCATCAGGTCATCTTTTGCGGTGAACACGAAGTCTAAACCCATCTGATTTCCAACAAGTCAAAAGAGACTCTAGCTACACCCTGTTCCCTTGCCTGAATCAACTTTTCTTCCCAAAGTGTTCTGCATGTAGCGAACTCACTCATCCTTGGAACACTCTAAGTAGGCTATCGGTCCTTAGCCTATTCAAAATCCTGCAGTGTAACAGGAACAACTGTGCTTTGGTTGCAGTAGGAACGCAAGCCTCCTTTCTCCTGTAGGTATGGGGTCCTTGAGTGTGAGTTCCTAGAAGAAAGGCGAATCAGATTGTGTTGCTAAGTGCAGCTCAAATGAGGACAATGAGGCAGACTTCCATGGCATGTAGGACGTGAGAGAACAGAATCCCTGGAGCTGTTGGTGTGCTGAGGACATCTAGCTTTCCCAAGGAAGGGTGCAGTGTATTGCCCTGCTCTCTGAATGCAGAGTGACTTGGAAAGACTTACGGCCTGGAAGTTTCTTAGAAGGGCAGTGGAACCTGCTGGTACTCACTGTATTTGTAGGCAGTGGGGTGCCCACACGAGGGTCCTAAGTGTCTGGAAAAGCGGAGAAACGTTAAAGTAAAGCAGAACTGCGAATACTAGCTAATGGAAACTGCAACACGCTTTCGCTTCAGCAGGGCTTTTCAGGCCTTAGCGTGAGGCAAGTACTCACGTCAAGTTTCCCTTTAGCTCTAGAGCCTGACAGGATGAGCTCCCACCCATACTATGGAAGCACCGTGTTTCTTTAGAGAAAACTGCTTTTTGTTCCAGAGGGCTAACTACAGTGACTAGAGGCCAGTCAAAAAGAGAGTTATTTAGGTAGCTTCAGGGCAGCATGACTAAGAGCTTTTAATATGGGAAAGCAAGGCTTGTGCCATCAGGTCTTCTTTGCCGGTGAACAATCAGCCTGAAGTCTTCTGATTTCTAACAAGTCAAAAGAGACTCTAGCTCTACCCTGGTCCCTTGCCTGAATCAACTTTTCTTCACAAAGTGTTCTCCATGTAGCGAACTCCCTCAAATTTGAAATGCTCTATGTAGGCTATCGGGCTAGAATAGGCTAAAGCCTATTCTAAAATCCTGCAGTGTAACAGGAAAACTGTGGTTTCGTTGCAGTAGGATGCAAGCCTCCTTTCTACTGTAGGTATGGGGTCCTTGGGTGTGAGTTCCTGGAAGAAAGGCGAAGCAGATTGTGTTTCTAAGAGCAGCTCAAAATCGGACAATGAGGCAGACTCCATGGCATGTAGGACGTGAGAGAACAGAATCCCTGGAGCTGTTGGTGTGCTGAGGACATCTAGCTTTCCCAAGGAAGGGTGCAGTGTATTGCCCTACTCTCTGAACACATAGAGGGACTTGGAAAGGCTTACGGCCTGGATGTTTCTTAGAAGGGCAGTACGGCCTGCTGGTACTCACTGTATTGGTAGGCAATGGGGTGCCCACACGAGGGTCCAAAGAGTCTGGAAAACCGTAGAAACGTTAAAGTAAAGCAGAACTGCGAATACGAGCTAATGTAAACTGCAACACGCTTTCGCTTCAGCAGGGCTCTTCAGGCCTTAGCGTGAGGCAAGTACTGACGTCAAGTTTCCCTTTAGCTCTAGAGCCTGACGGGATGAGCTACCACCCATGCTATGGAAGCATCGTGCTTCGTTAGAGAAATCTTTTCGTCCTGAGTGTAACTACAGTGACTAGAGGCCAGTCAGAAATAGACGTATTTAGGTAGCTTCAGGGCAACCTGAATAGAGCTTTTAATATGGGAAACAAGGCTTGTGCCATCAGGTCATCTTTTGCGGTGAACACGAAGTCTAAACCCATCTGATTTCCAACAAGTCAAAAGAGACTCTAGCTACACCCTGTTCCCTTGCCTGAATCAACTTTTCTTCCCAAAGTGTTCTGCATGTAGCGAACTCACTCATCCTTGGAACACTCTAAGTAGGCTATCGGTCCTTAGCCTATTCAAAATACTGCAGTGTAACAGGAACAACTGTGCTTTGGTTGCAGTAGGAACGCAAGCCTCCTTTCTCCTGTAGGTATGGGGTCCTTGAGTGTGAGTTCCTAGAAGAAAGGCGAATCAGATTGTGTTGCTAAGTGCAGCTCAAATGAGGACAATGAGGCAGACTTCCATGGCATGTAGGACGTGAGAGAACAGAATCCCTGGAGCTGTTGGTGTGCTGAGGACATCTAGCTTTCCCAAGGAAGGGTGCAGTGTATTGCCCTGCTCTCTGAATGCAGAGTGACTTGGAAAGACTTACGGCCTGGAAGTTTCTTAGAAGGGCAGTGGAACCTGCTGGTACTCACTGTATTTGTAGGCAGTGGGGTGCCCACACGAGGGTCCTAAGTGTCTGGAAAAGCGGAGAAACGTTAAAGTAAAGCAGAACTGCGAATACTAGCTAATGGAAACTGCAACACGCTTTCGCTTCAGCAGGGCTTTTCAGGCCTTAGCGTGAGGCAAGTACTCACGTCAAGTTTCCCTTTAGCTCTAGAGCCTGACAGGATGAGCTCCCACCCATACTATGGAAGCACCGTGTTTCTTTAGAGAAAACTGCTTTTTGTTCCAGAGGGCTAACTACAGTGACTAGAGGCCAGTCAAAAAGAGAGTTATTTAGGTAGCTTCAGGGCAGCATGACTAAGAGCTTTTAATATGGGAAAGCAAGGCTTGTGCCATCAGGTCTTCTTTGCAGGTGAACAATCAGCCTGAAGTCTTCTGATTTCTAACAAGTCAAAAGAGACTCTAGCTCTACCCTGGTCCCTTGCCTGAATCAACTTTTCTTCACAAAGTGTTCTCCATGTAGCGAACTCCCTCAAATTTGAAATGCTCTATGTAGGCTATCGGGCTAGAATAGGCTAAAGCCTATTCTAAAATCCTGCAGTGTAACAGGAAAACTGTGGTTTCGTTGCAGTAGGATGCAAGCCTCCTTTCTACTGTAGGTATGGGGTCCTTGGGTGTGAGTTCCTGGAAGAAAGGCGAAGCAGATTGTGTTTCTAAGAGCAGCTCAAAATCGGACAATGAGGCAGACTCCATGGCATGTAGGACGTGAGAGAACAGAATCCCTGGAGCTGTTGGTGTGCTGAGGACATCTAGCTTTCCCAAGGAAGGGTGCAGTGTATTGCCCTACTCTCTGAACACATAGAGGGACTTGGAAAGGCTTACGGCCTGGATGTTTCTTAGAAGGGCAGTACGGCCTGCTGGTACTCACTGTATTGGTAGGCAATGGGGTGCCCACACGAGGGTCCAAAGAGTCTGCAAAACCGTAGAAACGTTAAAGTAAAGCAGAACTGCGAATACGAGCTAATGTAAACTGCAACACGCTTTCGCTTCAGCAGGGCTCTTCAGGCCTTAGCGTGAGGCAAGTACTGACGTCAAGTTTCCCTTTAGCTCTAGAGCCTGACGGGATGAGCTACCACCCATGCTATGGAAGCATCGTGCTTCGTTAGAGAAACCTTTTCGTCCAGAGTGTAACTACAGTGACTAGAGGCCAGTCAGAAATAGACGTATTTAGGTAGCTTCAGGGCAGCATGAATAGAGCTTTTAATATGGGAAACAAGGCTTGTGCCATCAGGTCATCTTTTGCGGTGAACACGAAGTCTAAACCCATCTGATTTCCAACAAGTCAAAAGAGACTCTAGCTACACCCTGTTCCCTTGCCTGAATCAACTTTTCTTCCCAAAGTGTTCTGCATGTAGCGAACTCACTCATCCTTGGAACACTTTGAGTAGGCTATCGGTCCTTAGCCTATTCAAAATCCTGCAGTGTAACAGGAACAACTGTGCTTTGGTTGCAGTAGGAACGCAAGCCTCCTTTCTCCTGTAGGTATGGGGTCCTTGAGTGTGAGTTCCTAGAAGAAAGGCGAATCAGATTGTGTTGCTAAGTGCAGCTCAAATGAGGACAATGAGGCAGACTTCCATGGCATGTAGGACGTGAGAGAACAGAATCCCTGGAGCTGTTGGTGTGCTGAGGACATCTAGCTTTCCCAAGGAAGGGTGCAGTGTATTGCCCTGCTCTCTGAATGCAGAGTGACTTGGAAAGACTTACGGCCTGGAAGTTTCTTAGAAGGGCAGTGGAACCTGCTGGTACTCACTGTATTTGTAGGCAGTGGGGTGCCCACACGAGGGTCCTAAGTGTCTGGAAAAGCGGAGAAACGTTAAAGTAAAGCAGAACTGCGAATACTAGCTAATGGAAACTGCAACACGCTTTCGCTTCAGCAGGGCTTTTCAGGCCTTAGCGTGAGGCAGGTACTCACGTCAAGTTTCCCTTTAGCTCTAGAGCCTGACAGGATGAGCTCCCACCCATACTATGGAAGCACCGTGTTTCTTTAGAGAAAACTGCTTTTTGTTCCAGAGGGCTAACTACAGTGACTAGAGGCCAGTCAAAAAGAGAGTTATTTAGGTAGCTTCAGGGCAGCATGACTAAGAGCTTTTAATATGGGAAAGCAAGGCTTGTGCCATCAGGTCTTCTTTGCCGGTGAACAATCAGCCTGAAGTCTTCTGATTTCTAACAAGTCAAAAGAGACTCTAGCTCTACCCTGGTCCCTTGCCTGAATCAACTTTTCTTCACAAAGTGTTCTCCATGTAGCGAACTCCCTCAAATTTGAAATGCTCTATGTAGGCTATCGGGCTAGAATAGGCTAAAGCCTATTCTAAAATCCTGCAGTGTAACAGGAAAACTGTGGTTTCGTTGCAGTAGGATGCAAGCCTCCTTTCTACTGTAGGTATGGGGTCCTTGGGTGTGAGTTCCTGGAAGAAAGGCGAAGCAGATTGTGTTTCTAAGAGCAGCTCAAAATCGGACAATGAGGCAGACTCCATGGCATGTAGGACGTGAGAGAACAGAATCCCTGGAGCTGTTGGTGTGCTGAGGACATCTAGCTTTCCCAAGGAAGGGTGCAGTGTATTGCCCTACTCTCTGAACACATAGAGGGACTTGGAAAGGCTTACGGCCTGGATGTTTCTTAGAAGGGCAGTACGGCCTGCTGGTACTCACTGTATTGGTAGGCAATGGGGTGCCCACACGAGGGTCCAAAGAGTCTGGAAAACCGTAGAAACGTTAAAGTAAAGCAGAACTGCGAATACGAGCTAATGTAAACTGCAACACGCTTTCGCTTCAGCAGGGCTCTTCAGGCCTTAGCGTGAGGCAAGTACTGACGTCAAGTTTCCCTTTAGCTCTAGAGCCTGACGGGATGAGCTACCACCCATGCTATGGTAGCATCGTGCTTCGTTAGAGAAACCTTTTCGTCCAGAGTGTAACTACAGTGACTAGAGGCCAGTCAGAAATAGACGTATTTAGGTAGCTTCAGGGCAGCATGAATAGAGCTTTTAATATGGGAAACAAGGCTTGTGCCATCAGGTCATCTTTTGCGGTGAACACGAAGTCTAAACCCATCTGATTTCCAACAAGTCAAAAGAGACTCTAGCTACACCCTGTTCCCTTGCCTGAATCAACTTTTCTTCCCAAAGTGTTCTGCATGTAGCGAACTCACTCATCCTTGGAACACTTTGAGTAGGCTATCGGTCCTTAGCCTATTCAAAATCCTGCAGGGTAACAGGAAACAGTGGTTTCGTTGCAGTAGGAATGCAAGCCTCGTTTCTACTGTAGGTATGGGGTCCTTGGGTGTGAGTTCCTAGAACAGAGGTGAAGCAGATTGTGTTGCTAAGTGCAGCTCAAATGAGGACAATGAGGCAGACTTCCATGGCATGTAGGACGTGAGAGAACAGAATCCCTGGAGCTGTTGGTGTGCTGAGGACATCTAGCGTTCCCAAGGAAGGGTGCAGTGTATTGCCCTAGTCTCTGAATACATAGAGTGACTTGGAAAGGCTTACGGCCTGGATGTTTCTTTGAAGGGCAGTGGAGCCTGCTGCTACTCACTGTATTTGTAGGCAATGGGGTGCCCACACGAGGTTCCTAAGTGTCTGGAAATGTGTAGAAACGTTAAAGTAAAGCAGAACTTCGAATACGAGCTGATGCAAACTGCAACACGCTTTCGCTTCAGCAGGGCTCCTCAGGCCTTAGCGTGAGGCAAGTACTCACGTCAAGTTTCCCTTTAGCTCTAGAGCCTGATAAGATGAGCTCCCACCCATACTATGGAAGCACCGTGTTTCCTTAGAGAAAACTGCTTTTTGTTCCAGAGGGCTAACTACAGTGACTAGAGGCCAGTCAAAAAGAGAGTTATTTAGGTAGCTTCAGGGCAGCATGACTAAGAGCTTTTAAGAAGGGAAAGCAAGGCTCGTGCCATCAGGTTTCTTTGCCGGTGAACCATCAGCCTGAAGCCTTCTGATTTCTAACAAGTCAAAAGAGACTCTAGCTCTACCCTTGTCCCTTGCCTGAATCAACTTTTCTTCACAAAGTGTTCTACATGTAGCGAACTGCCTCAAATTTGAAATGCTCTATGTAGGCTATCGGTCCTTAGGCTATTCTAAAATCCTGCAGGGTAACAGGAACAACTGTGCTTTGGTTGCAGAAGGAATGCAAGCCTCCTTTCTCCTGTAGGTATGGGGTCCTTGAGTGTGAGTTCCTAGAAGAAAGGCGAATCAGATTGTGTTGCTAAGTGCAGCTCAAATGAGGACAATGAGGCAGACTTCCATGGCATGTAGGACGTGAGAGAACAGAATCCCTGGAGCTGTTGGTGTGCTGAGGACATCTAGCTTTCCCAAGGAAGGGTGCAGTGTATTGCCCTGCTCTCTGAATGCAGAGTGACTTGGAAAGACTTACGGCCTGGAAGTTTCTTAGAAGGGCAGTGGAACCTGCTGGTACTCACTGTATTTGTAGGCAGTGGGGTGCCCACACGAGGGTCCTAAGTGTCTGGAAAAGCGGAGAAACGTTAAAGTAAAGCAGAACTGCGAATACTAGCTAATGGAAACTGCAACACGCTTTCGCTTCAGCAGGGCTTTTCAGGCCTTAGCGTGAGGCAAGTACTCACGTCAAGTTTCCCTTTAGCTCTAGAGCCTGACAGGATGAGCTCCCACCCATACTATGGAAGCACCGTGTTTCTTTAGAGAAAACTGCTTTTTGTTCCAGAGGGCTAACTACAGTGACTAGAGGCCAGTCAAAAAGAGAGTTATTTAGGTAGCTTCAGGGCAGCATGACTAAGAGCTTTTAATATGGGAAAGCAAGGCTTGTGCCATCAGGTCTTCTTTGCCGGTGAACAATCAGCCTGAAGTCTTCTGATTTCTAACAAGTCAAAAGAGACTCTAGCTCTACCCTGGTCCCTTGCCTGAATCAACTTTTCTTCACAAAGTGTTCTCCATGTAGCGAACTCCCTCAAATTTGAAATGCTCTATGTAGGCTATCGGGCTAGAATAGGCTAAAGCCTATTCTAAAATCCTGCAGTGTAACAGGAAAACTGTGGTTTCGTTGCAGTAGGATGCAAGCCTCCTTTCTACTGTAGGTATGGGGTCCTTGGGTGTGAGTTCCTGGAAGAAAGGCGAAGCAGATTGTGTTTCTAAGAGCAGCTCAAAATCGGACAATGAGGCAGACTCCATGGCATGTAGGACGTGAGAGAACAGAATCCCTGGAGCTGTTGGTGTGCTGAGGACATCTAGCTTTCCCAAGGAAGGGTGCAGTGTATTGCCCTACTCTCTGAACACATAGAGGGACTTGGAAAGGCTTACGGCCTGGATGTTTCTTAGAAGGGCAGTACGGCCTGCTGGTACTCACTGTATTGGTAGGCAATGGGGTGCCCACACGAGGGTCCAAAGAGTCTGGAAAACCGTAGAAACGTTAAAGTAAAGCAGAACTGCGAATACGAGCTAATGTAAACTGCAACACGCTTTCGCTTCAGCAGGGCTCTTCAGGCCTTAGCGTGAGGCAAGTACTGACGTCAAGTTTCCCTTTAGCTCTAGAGCCTGACGGGATGAGCTACCACCCATGCTATGGAAGCATCGTGCTTCGTTAGAGAAATCTTTTCGTCCTGAGTGTAACTACAGTGACTAGAGGCCAGTCAGAAATAGACGTATTTAGGTAGCTTCAGGGCAACCTGAATAGAGCTTTTAATATGGGAAACAAGGCTTGTGCCATCAGGTCATCTTTTGCGGTGAACACGAAGTCTAAACCCATCTGATTTCCAACAAGTCAAAAGAGACTCTAGCTACACCCTGTTCCCTTGCCTGAATCAACTTTTCTTCCCAAAGTGTTCTGCATGTAGCGAACTCACTCATCCTTGGAACACTCTAAGTAGGCTATCGGTCCTTAGCCTATTCAAAATCCTGCAGTGTAACAGGAACAACTGTGCTTTGGTTGCAGTAGGAACGCAAGCCTCCTTTCTCCTGTAGGTATGGGGTCCTTGAGTGTGAGTTCCTAGAAGAAAGGCGAATCAGATTGTGTTGCTAAGTGCAGCTCAAATGAGGACAATGAGGCAGACTTCCATGGCATGTAGGACGTGAGAGAACAGAATCCCTGGAGCTGTTGGTGTGCTGAGGACATCTAGCTTTCCCAAGGAAGGGTGCAGTGTATTGCCCTGCTCTCTGAATGCAGAGTGACTTGGAAAGACTTACGGCCTGGAAGTTTCTTAGAAGGGCAGTGGAACCTGCTGGTACTCACTGTATTTGTAGGCAGTGGGGTGCCCACACGAGGGTCCTAAGTGTCTGGAAAAGCGGAGAAACGTTAAAGTAAAGCAGAACTGCGAATACTAGCTAATGGAAACTGCAACACGCTTTCGCTTCAGCAGGGCTTTTCAGGCCTTAGCGTGAGGCAAGTACTCACGTCAAGTTTCCCTTTAGCTCTAGAGCCTGACAGGATGAGCTCCCACCCATACTATGGAAGCACCGTGTTTCTTTAGAGAAAACTGCTTTTTGTTCCAGAGGGCTAACTACAGTGACTAGAGGCCAGTCAAAAAGAGAGTTATTTAGGTAGCTTCAGGGCAGCATGACTAAGAGCTTTTAATATGGGAAAGCAAGGCTTGTGCCATCAGGTCTTCTTTGCAGGTGAACAATCAGCCTGAAGTCTTCTGATTTCTAACAAGTCAAAAGAGACTCTAGCTCTACCCTGGTCCCTTGCCTGAATCAACTTTTCTTCACAAAGTGTTCTCCATGTAGCGAACTCCCTCAAATTTGAAATGCTCTATGTAGGCTATCGGGCTAGAATAGGCTAAAGCCTATTCTAAAATCCTGCAGTGTAACAGGAAAACTGTGGTTTCGTTGCAGTAGGATGCAAGCCTCCTTTCTACTGTAGGTATGGGGTCCTTGGGTGTGAGTTCCTGGAAGAAAGGCGAAGCAGATTGTGTTTCTAAGAGCAGCTCAAAATCGGACAATGAGGCAGACTCCATGGCATGTAGGACGTGAGAGAACAGAATCCCTGGAGCTGTTGGTGTGCTGAGGACATCTAGCTTTCCCAAGGAAGGTTGCAGTGTATTGCCCTACTCTCTGAACACATAGAGGGACTTGGAAAGGCTTACGGCCTGGATGTTTCTTAGAAGGGCAGTACGGCCTGCTGGTACTCACTGTATTGGTAGGCAATGGGGTGCCCACACGAGGGTCCAAAGAGTCTGCAAAACCGTAGAAACGTTAAAGTAAAGCAGAACTGCGAATACGAGCTAATGTAAACTGCAACACGCTTTCGCTTCAGCAGGGCTCTTCAGGCCTTAGCGTGAGGCAAGTACTGACGTCAAGTTTCCCTTTAGCTCTAGAGCCTGACGGGATGAGCTACCACCCATGCTATGGAAGCATCGTGCTTCGTTAGAGAAACCTTTTCGTCCAGAGTGTAACTACAGTGACTAGAGGCCAGTCAGAAATAGACGTATTTAGGTAGCTTCAGGGCAGCATGAATAGAGCTTTTAATATGGGAAACAAGGCTTGTGCCATCAGATCATCTTTTGCGGTGAACACGAAGTCTAAACCCATCTGATTTCCAACAAGTCAAAAGAGACTCTAGCTACACCCTGTTCCCTTGCCTGAATCAACTTTTCTTCCCAAAGTGTTCTGCATGTAGCGAACTCACTCATCCTTGGAACACTTTGAGTAGGCTATCGGTCCTTAGCCTATTCAAAATCCTGCAGTGTAACAGGAACAACTGTGCTTTGGTTGCAGTAGGAACGCAAGCCTCCTTTCTCCTGTAGGTATGGGGTCCTTGAGTGTGAGTTCCTAGAAGAAAGGCGAATCAGATTGTGTTGCTAAGTGCAGCTCAAATGAGGACAATGAGGCAGACTTCCATGGCATGTAGGACGTGAGAGAACAGAATCCCTGGAGCTGTTGGTGTGCTGAGGACATCTAGCTTTCCCAAGGAAGGGTGCAGTGTATTGCCCTGCTCTCTGAATGCAGAGTGACTTGGAAAGACTTACGGCCTGGAAGTTTCTTAGAAGGGCAGTGGAACCTGCTGGTACTCACTGTATTTGTAGGCAGTGGGGTGCCCACACGAGGGTCCTAAGTGTCTGGAAAAGCGGAGAAACGTTAAAGTAAAGCAGAACTGCGAATACTAGCTAATGGAAACTGCAACACGCTTTCGCTTCAGCAGGGCTTTTCAGGCCTTAGCGTGAGGCAAGTACTCACGTCAAGTTTCCCTTTAGCTCTAGAGCCTGACAGGATGAGCTCCCACCCATACTATGGAAGCACCGTGTTTCTTTAGAGAAAACTGCTTTTTGTTCCAGAGGGCTAACTACAGTGACTAGAGGCCAGTCAAAAAGAGAGTTATTTAGGTAGCTTCAGGGCAGCATGACTAAGAGCTTTTAATATGGGAAAGCAAGGCTTGTGCCATCAGGTCTTCTTTGCCGGTGAACAATCAGCCTGAAGTCTTCTGATTTCTAACAAGTCAAAAGAGACTCTAGCTCTACCCTGGTCCCTTGCCTGAATCAACTTTTCTTCACAAAGTGTTCTCCATGTAGCGAACTCCCTCAAATTTGAAATGCTCTATGTAGGCTATCGGGCTAGAATAGGCTAAAGCCTATTCTAAAATCCTGCAGTGTAACAGGAAAACTGTGGTTTCGTTGCAGTAGGATGCAAGCCTCCTTTCTACTGTAGGTATGGGGTCCTTGGGTGTGAGTTCCTGGAAGAAAGGCGAAGCAGATTGTGTTTCTAAGAGCAGCTCAAAATCGGACAATGAGGCAGACTCCATGGCATGTAGGACGTGAGAGAACAGAATCCCTGGAGCTGTTGGTGTGCTGAGGACATCTAGCTTTCCCAAGGAAGGGTGCAGTGTATTGCCCTACTCTCTGAACACATAGAGGGACTTGGAAAGGCTTACGGCCTGGATGTTTCTTAGAAGGGCAGTACGGCCTGCTGGTACTCACTGTATTGGTAGGCAATGGGGTGCCCACACGAGGGTCCAAAGAGTCTGGAAAACCGTAGAAACGTTAAAGTAAAGCAGAACTGCGAATACGAGCTAATGTAAACTGCAACACGCTTTCGCTTCAGCAGGGCTCTTCAGGCCTTAGCGTGAGGCAAGTACTGACGTCAAGTTTCCCTTTAGCTCTAGAGCCTGACGGGATGAGCTACCACCCATGCTATGGAAGCATCGTGCTTCGTTAGAGAAATCTTTTCGTCCTGAGTGTAACTACAGTGACTAGAGGCCAGTCAGAAATAGACGTATTTAGGTAGCTTCAGGGCAACCTGAATAGAGCTTTTAATATGGGAAACAAGGCTTGTGCCATCAGGTCATCTTTTGCGGTGAACACGAAGTCTAAACCCATCTGATTTCCAACAAGTCAAAAGAGACTCTAGCTACACCCTGTTCCCTTGCCTGAATCAACTTTTCTTCCCAAAGTGTTCTGCATGTAGCGAACTCACTCATCCTTGGAACACTCTAAGTAGGCTATCGGTCCTTAGCCTATTCAAAATCCTGCAGTGTAACAGGAACAACTGTGCTTTGGTTGCAGTAGGAACGCAAGCCTCCTTTCTCCTGTAGGTATGGGGTCCTTGAGTGTGAGTTCCTAGAAGAAAGGCGAATCAGATTGTGTTGCTAAGTGCAGCTCAAATGAGGACAATGAGGCAGACTTCCATGGCATGTAGGACGTGAGAGAACAGAATCCCTGGAGCTGTTGGTGTGCTGAGGACATCTAGCTTTCCCAAGGAAGGGTGCAGTGTATTGCCCTGCTCTCTGAATGCAGAGTGACTTGGAAAGACTTACCGCCTGGAAGTTTCTTAGAAGGGCAGTGGAACCTGCTGGTACTCACTGTATTTGTAGGCAGTGGGGTGCCCACACGAGGGTCCTAAGTGTCTGGAAAAGCGGAGAAACGTTAAAGTAAAGCAGAACTGCGAATACTAGCTAATGGAAACTGCAACACGCTTTCGCTTCAGCAGGGCTTTTCAGGCCTTAGCGTGAGGCAAGTACTCACGTCAAGTTTCCCTTTAGCTCTAGAGCCTGACAGGATGAGCTCCCACCCATACTATGGAAGCACCGTGTTTCTTTAGAGAAAACTGCTTTTTGTTCCAGAGGGCTAACTACAGTGACTAGAGGCCAGTCAAAAAGAGAGTTATTTAGGTAGCTTCAGGGCAGCATGACTAAGAGCTTTTAATATGGGAAAGCAAGGCTTGTGCCATCAGGTCTTCTTTGCAGGTGAACAATCAGCCTGAAGTCTTCTGATTTCTAACAAGTCAAAAGAGACTCTAGCTCTACCCTGGTCCCTTGCCTGAATCAACTTTTCTTCACAAAGTGTTCTCCATGTAGCGAACTCCCTCAAATTTGAAATGCTCTATGTAGGCTATCGGGCTAGAATAGGCTAAAGCCTATTCTAAAATCCTGCAGTGTAACAGGAAAACTGTGGTTTCGTTGCAGTAGGATGCAAGCCTCCTTTCTACTGTAGGTATGGGGTCCTTGGGTGTGAGTTCCTGGAAGAAAGGCGAAGCAGATTGTGTTTCTAAGAGCAGCTCAAAATCGGACAATGAGGCAGACTCCATGGCATGTAGGACGTGAGAGAACAGAATCCCTGGAGCTGTTGGTGTGCTGAGGACATCTAGCTTTCCCAAGGAAGGGTGCAGTGTATTGCCCTACTCTCTGAACACATAGAGGGACTTGGAAAGGCTTACGGCCTGGATGTTTCTTAGAAGGGCAGTACGGCCTGCTGGTACTCACTGTATTGGTAGGCAATGGGGTGCCCACACGAGGGTCCAAAGAGTCTGGAAAACCGTAGAAACGTTAAAGTAAAGCAGAACTGCGAATACGAGCTAATGTAAACTGCAACACGCTTTCGCTTCAGCAGGGCTCTTCAGGCCTTAGCGTGAGGCAAGTACTGACGTCAAGTTTCCCTTTAGCTCTAGAGCCTGACGGGATGAGCTACCACCCATGCTATGGAAGCATCGTGCTTCGTTAGAGAAATCTTTTCGTCCTGAGTGTAACTACAGTGACTAGAGGCCAGTCAGAAATAGACGTATTTAGGTAGCTTCAGGGCAACCTGAATAGAGCTTTTAATATGGGAAACAAGGCTTGTGCCATCAGGTCATCTTTTGCGGTGAACACGAAGTCTAAACCCATCTGATTTCCAACAAGTCAAAAGAGACTCTAGCTACACCCTGTTCCCTTGCCTGAATCAACTTTTCTTCCCAAAGTGTTCTGCATGTAGCGAACTCACTCATCCTTGGAACACTCTAAGTAGGCTATCGGTCCTTAGCCTATTCAAAATCCTGCAGTGTAACAGGAACAACTGTGCTTTGGTTGCAGTAGGAACGCAAGCCTCCTTTCTCCTGTAGGTATGGGGTCCTTGAGTGTGAGTTCCTAGAAGAAAGGCGAATCAGATTGTGTTGCTAAGTGCAGCTCAAATGAGGACAATGAGGCAGACTTCCATGGCATGTAGGACGTGAGAGAACAGAATCCCTGGAGCTGTTGGTGTGCTGAGGACATCTAGCTTTCCCAAGGAAGGGTGCAGTGTATTGCCCTGCTCTCTGAATGCAGAGTGACTTGGAAAGACTTACGGCCTGGAAGTTTCTTAGAAGGGCAGTGGAACCTGCTGGTACTCACTGTATTTGTAGGCAGTGGGGTGCCCACACGAGGGTCCTAAGTGTCTGGAAAAGCGGAGAAACGTTAAAGTAAAGCAGAACTGCGAATACTAGCTAATGGAAACTGCAACACGCTTTCGCTTCAGCAGGGCTTTTCAGGCCTTAGCGTGAGGCAAGTACTCACGTCAAGTTTCCCTTTAGCTCTAGAGCCTGACAGGATGAGCTCCCACCCATACTATGGAAGCACCGTGTTTCTTTAGAGAAAACTGCTTTTTGTTCCAGAGGGCTAACTACAGTGACTAGAGGCCAGTCAAAAAGAGAGTTATTTAGGTAGCTTCAGGGCAGCATGACTAAGAGCTTTTAATATGGGAAAGCAAGGCTTGTGCCATCAGGTCTTCTTTGCAGGTGAACAATCAGCCTGAAGTCTTCTGATTTCTAACAAGTCAAAAGAGACTCTAGCTCTACCCTGGTCCCTTGCCTGAATCAACTTTTCTTCACAAAGTGTTCTCCATGTAGCGAACTCCCTCAAATTTGAAATGCTCTATGTAGGCTATCGGGCTAGAATAGGCTAAAGCCTATTCTAAAATCCTGCAGTGTAACAGGAAAACTGTGGTTTCGTTGCAGTAGGATGCAAGCCTCCTTTCTACTGTAGGTATGGGGTCCTTGGGTGTGAGTTCCTGGAAGAAAGGCGAAGCAGATTGTGTTTCTAAGAGCAGCTCAAAATCGGACAATGAGGCAGACTCCATGGCATGTAGGACGTGAGAGAACAGAATCCCTGGAGCTGTTGGTGTGCTGAGGACATCTAGCTTTCCCAAGGAAGGGTGCAGTGTATTGCCCTACTCTCTGAACACATAGAGGGACTTGGAAAGGCTTACGGCCTGGATGTTTCTTAGAAGGGCAGTACGGCCTGCTGGTACTCACTGTATTGGTAGGCAATGGGGTGCCCACACGAGGGTCCAAAGAGTCTGCAAAACCGTAGAAACGTTAAAGTAAAGCAGAACTGCGAATACGAGCTAATGTAAACTGCAACACGCTTTCGCTTCAGCAGGGCTCTTCAGGCCTTAGCGTGAGGCAAGTACTGACGTCAAGTTTCCCTTTAGCTCTAGAGCCTGACGGGATGAGCTACCACCCATGCTATGGAAGCATCGTGCTTCGTTAGAGAAACCTTTTCGTCCAGAGTGTAACTACAGTGACTAGAGGCCAGTCAGAAATAGACGTATTTAGGTAGCTTCAGGGCAGCATGAATAGAGCTTTTAATATGGGAAACAAGGCTTGTGCCATCAGGTCATCTTTTGCGGTGAACACGAAGTCTAAACCCATCTGATTTCCAACAAGTCAAAAGAGACTCTAGCTACACCCTGTTCCCTTGCCTGAATCAACTTTTCTTCCCAAAGTGTTCTGCATGTAGCGAACTCACTCATCCTTGGAACACTTTGAGTAGGCTATCGGTCCTTAGCCTATTCAAAATCCTGCAGTGTAACAGGAACAACTGTGCTTTGGTTGCAGTAGGAACGCAAGCCTCCTTTCTCCTGTAGGTATGGGGTCCTTGAGTGTGAGTTCCTAGAAGAAAGGCGAATCAGATTGTGTTGCTAAGTGCAGCTCAAATGAGGACAATGAGGCAGACTTCCATGGCATGTAGGACGTGAGAGAACAGAATCCCTGGAGCTGTTGGTGTGCTGAGGACATCTAGCTTTCCCAAGGAAGGGTGCAGTGTATTGCCCTGCTCTCTGAATGCAGAGTGACTTGGAAAGACTTACGGCCTGGAAGTTTCTTAGAAGGGCAGTGGAACCTGCTGGTACTCACTGTATTTGTAGGCAGTGGGGTGCCCACACGAGGGTCCTAAGTGTCTGGAAAAGCGGAGAAACGTTAAAGTAAAGCAGAACTGCGAATACTAGCTAATGGAAACTGCAACACGCTTTCGCTTCAGCAGGGCTTTTCAGGCCTTAGCGTGAGGCAGGTACTCACGTCAAGTTTCCCTTTAGCTCTAGAGCCTGACAGGATGAGCTCCCACCCATACTATGGAAGCACCGTGTTTCTTTAGAGAAAACTGCTTTTTGTTCCAGAGGGCTAACTACAGTGACTAGAGGCCAGTCAAAAAGAGAGTTATTTAGGTAGCTTCAGGGCAGCATGACTAAGAGCTTTTAATATGGGAAAGCAAGGCTTGTGCCATCAGGTCTTCTTTGCCGGTGAACAATCAGCCTGAAGTCTTCTGATTTCTAACAAGTCAAAAGAGACTCTAGCTCTACCCTGGTCCCTTGCCTGAATCAACTTTTCTTCACAAAGTGTTCTCCATGTAGCGAACTCCCTCAAATTTGAAATGCTCTATGTAGGCTATCGGGCTAGAATAGGCTAAAGCCTATTCTAAAATCCTGCAGTGTAACAGGAAAACTGTGGTTTCGTTGCAGTAGGATGCAAGCCTCCTTTCTACTGTAGGTATGGGGTCCTTGGGTGTGAGTTCCTGGAAGAAAGGCGAAGCAGATTGTGTTTCTAAGAGCAGCTCAAAATCGGACAATGAGGCAGACTCCATGGCATGTAGGACGTGAGAGAACAGAATCCCTGGAGCTGTTGGTGTGCTGAGGACATCTAGCTTTCCCAAGGAAGGGTGCAGTGTATTGCCCTACTCTCTGAACACATAGAGGGACTTGGAAAGGCTTACGGCCTGGATGTTTCTTAGAAGGGCAGTACGGCCTGCTGGTACTCACTGTATTGGTAGGCAATGGGGTGCCCACACGAGGGTCCAAAGAGTCTGCAAAACCGTAGAAACGTTAAAGTAAAGCAGAACTGCGAATACGAGCTAATGTAAACTGCAACACGCTTTCGCTTCAGCAGGGCTCTTCAGGCCTTAGCGTGAGGCAAGTACTGACGTCAAGTTTCCCTTTAGCTCTAGAGCCTGACGGGATGAGCTACCACCCATGCTATGGTAGCATCGTGCTTCGTTAGAGAAACCTTTTCGTCCAGAGTGTAACTACAGTGACTAGAGGCCAGTCAGAAATAGACGTATTTAGGTAGCTTCAGGGCAGCATGAATAGAGCTTTTAATATGGGAAACAAGGCTTGTGCCATCAGGTCATCTTTTGCGGTGAACACGAAGTCTAAACCCATCTGATTTCCAACAAGTCAAAAGAGACTCTAGCTACACCCTGTTCCCTTGCCTGAATCAACTTTTCTTCCCAAAGTGTTCTGCATGTAGCGAACTCACTCATCCTTGGAACACTTTGAGTAGGCTATCGGTCCTTAGCCTATTCAAAATCCTGCAGGGTAACAGGAAACAGTGGTTTCGTTGCAGTAGGAATGCAAGCCTCGTTTCTACTGTAGGTATGGGGTCCTTGGGTGTGAGTTCCTAGAACAGAGGTGAAGCAGATTGTGTTGCTAAGTGCAGCTCAAATGAGGACAATGAGGCAGACTTCCATGGCATGTAGGACGTGAGAGAACAGAATCCCTGGAGCTGTTGGTGTGCTGAGGACATCTAGCGTTCCCAAGGAAGGGTGCAGTGTATTGCCCTAGTCTCTGAATACATAGAGTGACTTGGAAAGGCTTACGGCCTGGATGTTTCTTTGAAGGGCAGTGGAGCCTGCTGCTACTCACTGTATTTGTAGGCAATGGGGTGCCCACACGAGGTTCCTAAGTGTCTGGAAATGTGTAGAAACGTTAAAGTAAAGCAGAACTTCGAATACGAGCTGATGCAAACTGCAACACGCTTTCGCTTCAGCAGGGCTCCTCAGGCCTTAGCGTGAGGCAAGTACTCACGTCAAGTTTCCCTTTAGCTCTAGAGCCTGATAAGATGAGCTCCCACCCATACTATGGAAGCACCGTGTTTCCTTAGAGAAAACTGCTTTTTGTTCCAGAGGGCTAACTACAGTGACTAGAGGCCAGTCAAAAAGAGAGTTATTTAGGTAGCTTCAGGGCAGCATGACTAAGAGCTTTTAAGAAGGGAAAGCAAGGCTCGTGCCATCAGGTTTCTTTGCCGGTGAACCATCAGCCTGAAGCCTTCTGATTTCTAACAAGTCAAAAGAGACTCTAGCTCTACCCTTGTCCCTTGCCTGAATCAACTTTTCTTCACAAAGTGTTCTACATGTAGCGAACTGCCTCAAATTTGAAATGCTCTATGTAGGCTATCGGTCCTTAGGCTATTCTAAAATCCTGCAGGGTAACAGGAACAACTGTGCTTTGGTTGCAGAAGGAATGCAAGCCTCCTTTCTCCTGTAGGTATGGGGTCCTTGAGTGTGAGTTCCTAGAAGAAAGGCGAATCAGATTGTGTTGCTAAGTGCAGCTCAAATGAGGACAATGAGGCAGACTTCCATGGCATGTAGGACGTGAGAGAACAGAATCCCTGGAGCTGTTGGTGTGCTGAGGACATCTAGCTTTCCCAAGGAAGGGTGCAGTGTATTGCCCTGCTCTCTGAATGCAGAGTGACTTGGAAAGACTTACGGCCTGGAAGTTTCTTAGAAGGGCAGTGGAACCTGCTGGTACTCACTGTATTTGTAGGCAGTGGGGTGCCCACACGAGGGTCCTAAGTGTCTGGAAAAGCGGAGAAACGTTAAAGTAAAGCAGAACTGCGAATACTAGCTAATGGAAACTGCAACACGCTTTCGCTTCAGCAGGGCTTTTCAGGCCTTAGCGTGAGGCAAGTACTCACGTCAAGTTTCCCTTTAGCTCTAGAGCCTGACAGGATGAGCTCCCACCCATACTATGGAAGCACCGTGTTTCTTTAGAGAAAACTGCTTTTTGTTCCAGAGGGCTAACTACAGTGACTAGAGGCCAGTCAAAAAGAGAGTTATTTAGGTAGCTTCAGGGCAGCATGACTAAGAGCTTTTAATATGGGAAAGCAAGGCTTGTGCCATCAGGTCTTCTTTGCCGGTGAACAATCAGCCTGAAGTCTTCTGATTTCTAACAAGTCAAAAGAGACTCTAGCTCTACCCTGGTCCCTTGCCTGAATCAACTTTTCTTCACAAAGTGTTCTCCATGTAGCGAACTCCCTCAAATTTGAAATGCTCTATGTAGGCTATCGGGCTAGAATAGGCTAAAGCCTATTCTAAAATCCTGCAGTGTAACAGGAAAACTGTGGTTTCGTTGCAGTAGGATGCAAGCCTCCTTTCTACTGTAGGTATGGGGTCCTTGGGTGTGAGTTCCTGGAAGAAAGGCGAAGCAGATTGTGTTTCTAAGAGCAGCTCAAAATCGGACAATGAGGCAGACTCCATGGCATGTAGGACGTGAGAGAACAGAATCCCTGGAGCTGTTGGTGTGCTGAGGACATCTAGCTTTCCCAAGGAAGGGTGCAGTGTATTGCCCTACTCTCTGAACACATAGAGGGACTTGGAAAGGCTTACGGCCTGGATGTTTCTTAGAAGGGCAGTACGGCCTGCTGGTACTCACTGTATTGGTAGGCAATGGGGTGCCCACACGAGGGTCCAAAGAGTCTGGAAAACCGTAGAAACGTTAAAGTAAAGCAGAACTGCGAATACGAGCTAATGTAAACTGCAACACGCTTTCGCTTCAGCAGGGCTCTTCAGGCCTTAGCGTGAGGCAAGTACTGACGTCAAGTTTCCCTTTAGCTCTAGAGCCTGACGGGATGAGCTACCACCCATGCTATGGAAGCATCGTGCTTCGTTAGAGAAATCTTTTCGTCCTGAGTGTAACTACAGTGACTAGAGGCCAGTCAGAAATAGACGTATTTAGGTAGCTTCAGGGCAACCTGAATAGAGCTTTTAATATGGGAAACAAGGCTTGTGCCATCAGGTCATCTTTTGCGGTGAACACGAAGTCTAAACCCATCTGATTTCCAACAAGTCAAAAGAGACTCTAGCTACACCCTGTTCCCTTGCCTGAATCAACTTTTCTTCCCAAAGTGTTCTGCATGTAGCGAACTCACTCATCCTTGGAACACTCTAAGTAGGCTATCGGTCCTTAGCCTATTCAAAATCCTGCAGTGTAACAGGAACAACTGTGCTTTGGTTGCAGTAGGAACGCAAGCCTCCTTTCTCCTGTAGGTATGGGGTCCTTGAGTGTGAGTTCCTAGAAGAAAGGCGAATCAGATTGTGTTGCTAAGTGCAGCTCAAATGAGGACAATGAGGCAGACTTCCATGGCATGTAGGACGTGAGAGAACAGAATCCCTGGAGCTGTTGGTGTGCTGAGGACATCTAGCTTTCCCAAGGAAGGGTGCAGTGTATTGCCCTGCTCTCTGAATGCAGAGTGACTTGGAAAGACTTACGGCCTGGAAGTTTCTTAGAAGGGCAGTGGAACCTGCTGGTACTCACTGTATTTGTAGGCAGTGGGGTGCCCACACGAGGGTCCTAAGTGTCTGGAAAAGCGGAGAAACGTTAAAGTAAAGCAGAACTGCGAATACTAGCTAATGGAAACTGCAACACGCTTTCGCTTCAGCAGGGCTTTTCAGGCCTTAGCGTGAGGCAAGTACTCACGTCAAGTTTCCCTTTAGCTCTAGAGCCTGACAGGATGAGCTCCCACCCATACTATGGAAGCACCGTGTTTCTTTAGAGAAAACTGCTTTTTGTTCCAGAGGGCTAACTACAGTGACTAGAGGCCAGTCAAAAAGAGAGTTATTTAGGTAGCTTCAGGGCAGCATGACTAAGAGCTTTTAATATGGGAAAGCAAGGCTTGTGCCATCAGGTCTTCTTTGCCGGTGAACAATCAGCCTGAAGTCTTCTGATTTCTAACAAGTCAAAAGAGACTCTAGCTCTACCCTGGTCCCTTGCCTGAATCAACTTTTCTTCACAAAGTGTTCTCCATGTAGCGAACTCCCTCAAATTTGAAATGCTCTATGTAGGCTATCGGGCTAGAATAGGCTAAAGCCTATTCTAAAATCCTGCAGTGTAACAGGAAAACTGTGGTTTCGTTGCAGTAGGATGCAAGCCTCCTTTCTACTGTAGGTATGGGGTCCTTGGGTGTGAGTTCCTGGAAGAAAGGCGAAGCAGATTGTGTTTCTAAGAGCAGCTCAAAATCGGACAATGAGGCAGACTCCATGGCATGTAGGACGTGAGAGAACAGAATCCCTGGAGCTGTTGGTGTGCTGAGGACATCTAGCTTTCCCAAGGAAGGGTGCAGTGTATTGCCCTACTCTCTGAACACATAGAGGGACTTGGAAAGGCTTACGGCCTGGATGTTTCTTAGAAGGGCAGTACGGCCTGCTGGTACTCACTGTATTGGTAGGCAATGGGGTGCCCACACGAGGGTCCAAAGAGTCTGGAAAACCGTAGAAACGTTAAAGTAAAGCAGAACTGCGAATACGAGCTAATGTAAACTGCAACACGCTTTCGCTTCAGCAGGGCTCTTCAGGCCTTAGCGTGAGGCAAGTACTGACGTCAAGTTTCCCTTTAGCTCTAGAGCCTGACGGGATGAGCTACCACCCATGCTATGGAAGCATCGTGCTTCGTTAGAGAAATCTTTTCGTCCTGAGTGTAACTACAGTGACTAGAGGCCAGTCAGAAATAGACGTATTTAGGTAGCTTCAGGGCAACCTGAATAGAGCTTTTAATATGGGAAACAAGGCTTGTGCCATCAGGTCATCTTTTGCGGTGAACACGAAGTCTAAACCCATCTGATTTCCAACAAGTCAAAAGAGACTCTAGCTACACCCTGTTCCCTTGCCTGAATCAACTTTTCTTCCCAAAGTGTTCTGCATGTAGCGAACTCACTCATCCTTGGAACACTCTAAGTAGGCTATCGGTCCTTAGCCTATTCAAAATACTGCAGTGTAACAGGAACAACTGTGCTTTGGTTGCAGTAGGAACGCAAGCCTCCTTTCTCCTGTAGGTATGGGGTCCTTGAGTGTGAGTTCCTAGAAGAAAGGCGAATCAGATTGTGTTGCTAAGTGCAGCTCAAATGAGGACAATGAGGCAGACTTCCATGGCATGTAGGACGTGAGAGAACAGAATCCCTGGAGCTGTTGGTGTGCTGAGGACATCTAGCTTTCCCAAGGAAGGGTGCAGTGTATTGCCCTGCTCTCTGAATGCAGAGTGACTTGGAAAGACTTACGGCCTGGAAGTTTCTTAGAAGGGCAGTGGAACCTGCTGGTACTCACTGTATTTGTAGGCAGTGGGGTGCCCACACGAGGGTCCTAAGTGTCTGGAAAAGCGGAGAAACGTTAAAGTAAAGCAGAACTGCGAATACTAGCTAATGGAAACTGCAACACGCTTTCGCTTCAGCAGGGCTTTTCAGGCCTTAGCGTGAGGCAGGTACTCACGTCAAGTTTCCCTTTAGCTCTAGAGCCTGACAGGATGAGCTCCCACCCATACTATGGAAGCACCGTGTTTCTTTAGAGAAAACTGCTTTTTGTTCCAGAGGGCTAACTACAGTGACTAGAGGCCAGTCAAAAAGAGAGTTATTTAGGTAGCTTCAGGGCAGCATGACTAAGAGCTTTTAATATGGGAAAGCAAGGCTTGTGCCATCAGGTCTTCTTTGCAGGTGAACAATCAGCCTGAAGTCTTCTGATTTCTAACAAGTCAAAAGAGACTCTAGCTCTACCCTGGTCCCTTGCCTGAATCAACTTTTCTTCACAAAGTGTTCTCCATGTAGCGAACTCCCTCAAATTTGAAATGCTCTATGTAGGCTATCGGGCTAGAATAGGCTAAAGCCTATTCTAAAATCCTGCAGTGTAACAGGAAAACTGTGGTTTCGTTGCAGTAGGATGCAAGCCTCCTTTCTACTGTAGGTATGGGGTCCTTGGGTGTGAGTTCCTGGAAGAAAGGCGAAGCAGATTGTGTTTCTAAGAGCAGCTCAAAATCGGACAATGAGGCAGACTCCATGGCATGTAGGACGTGAGAGAACAGAATCCCTGGAGCTGTTGGTGTGCTGAGGACATCTAGCTTTCCCAAGGAAGGGTGCAGTGTATTGCCCTACTCTCTGAACACATAGAGGGACTTGGAAAGGCTTACGGCCTGGATGTTTCTTAGAAGGGCAGTACGGCCTGCTGGTACTCACTGTATTGGTAGGCAATGGGGTGCCCACACGAGGGTCCAAAGAGTCTGGAAAACCGTAGAAACGTTAAAGTAAAGCAGAACTGCGAATACGAGCTAATGTAAACTGCAACACGCTTTCGCTTCAGCAGGGCTCTTCAGGCCTTAGCGTGAGGCAAGTACTGACGTCAAGTTTCCCTTTAGCTCTAGAGCCTGACGGGATGAGCTACCACCCATGCTATGGAAGCATCGTGCTTCGTTAGAGAAACCTTTTCGTCCAGAGTGTAACTACAGTGACTAGAGGCCAGTCAGAAATAGACGTATTTAGGTAGCTTCAGGGCAGCCTGAATAGAGCTTTTAATATGGGAAACAAGGCTTGTGCCATCAGGTCATCTTTTGCGGTGAACACGAAGTCTAAACCCATCTGATTTCCAACAAGTCAAAAGAGACTCTAGCTACACCCTGTTCCCTTGCCTGAATCAACTTTTCTTCCCAAAGTGTTCTGCATGTAGCGAACTCACTCATCCTTGGAACACTTTGAGTAGGCTATCGGTCCTTAGCCTATTCAAAATCCTGCAGTGTAACAGGAACAACTGTGCTTTGGTTGCAGTAGGAACGCAAGCCTCCTTTCTCCTGTAGGTATGGGGTCCTTGAGTGTGAGTTCCTAGAAGAAAGGCGAATCAGATTGTGTTGCTAAGTGCAGCTCAAATGAGGACAATGAGGCAGACTTCCATGGCATGTAGGACGTGAGAGAACAGAATCCCTGGAGCTGTTGGTGTGCTGAGGACATCTAGCTTTCCCAAGGAAGGGTGCAGTGTATTGCCCTGCTCTCTGAATGCAGAGTGACTTGGAAAGACTTATGGCCTGGAAGTTTCTTAGAAGGGCAGTGGAACCTGCTGGTACTCACTGTATTTGTAGGCAGTGGGGTGCCCACACGAGGGTCCTAAGTGTCTGGAAAAGCGGAGAAACGTTAAAGTAAAGCAGAACTGCGAATACTAGCTAATGGAAACTGCAACACGCTTTCGCTTCAGCAGGGCTTTTCAGGCCTTAGCGTGAGGCAAGTACTCACGTCAAGTTTCCCTTTAGCTCTAGAGCCTGACAGGATGAGCTCCCACCCATACTATGGAAGCACCGTGTTTCTTTAGAGAAAACTGCTTTTTGTTCCAGAGGGCTAACTACAGTGACTAGAGGCCAGTCAAAAAGAGAGTTATTTAGGTAGCTTCAGGGCAGCATGACTAAGAGCTTTTAATATGGGAAAGCAAGGCTTGTGCCATCAGGTCTTCTTTGCCGGTGAACAATCAGCCTGAAGTCTTCTGATTTCTAACAAGTCAAAAGAGACTCTAGCTCTACCCTGGTCCCTTGCCTGAATCAACTTTTCTTCACAAAGTGTTCTCCATGTAGCGAACTCCCTCAAATTTGAAATGCTCTATGTAGGCTATCGGGCTAGAATAGGCTAAAGCCTATTCTAAAATCCTGCAGTGTAACAGGAAAACTGTGGTTTCGTTGCAGTAGGATGCAAGCCTCCTTTCTACTGTAGGTATGGGGTCCTTGGGTGTGAGTTCCTGGAAGAAAGGCGAAGCAGATTGTGTTTCTAAGAGCAGCTCAAAATCGGACAATGAGGCAGACTCCATGGCATGTAGGACGTGAGAGAACAGAATCCCTGGAGCTGTTGGTGTGCTGAGGACATCTAGCTTTCCCAAGGAAGGGTGCAGTGTATTGCCCTACTCTCTGAACACATAGAGGGACTTGGAAAGGCTTACGGCCTGGATGTTTCTTAGAAGGGCAGTACGGCCTGCTGGTACTCACTGTATTGGTAGGCAATGGGGTGCCCACACGAGGGTCCAAAGAGTCTGGAAAACCGTAGAAACGTTAAAGTAAAGCAGAACTGCGAATACGAGCTAATGTAAACTGCAACACGCTTTCGCTTCAGCAGGGCTCTTCAGGCCTTAGCGTGAGGCAAGTACTGACGTCAAGTTTCCCTTTAGCTCTAGAGCCTGACGGGATGAGCTACCACCCATGCTATGGAAGCATCGTGCTTCGTTAGAGAAATCTTTTCGTCCTGAGTGTAACTACAGTGACTAGAGGCCAGTCAGAAATAGACGTATTTAGGTAGCTTCAGGGCAACCTGAATAGAGCTTTTAATATGGGAAACAAGGCTTGTGCCATCAGGTCATCTTTTGCGGTGAACACGAAGTCTAAACCCATCTGATTTCCAACAAGTCAAAAGAGACTCTAGCTACACCCTGTTCCCTTGCCTGAATCAACTTTTCTTCCCAAAGTGTTCTGCATGTAGCGAACTCACTCATCCTTGGAACACTCTAAGTAGGCTATCGGTCCTTAGCCTATTCAAAATACTGCAGTGTAACAGGAACAACTGTGCTTTGGTTGCAGTAGGAACGCAAGCCTCCTTTCTCCTGTAGGTATGGGGTCCTTGAGTGTGAGTTCCTAGAAGAAAGGCGAATCAGATTGTGTTGCTAAGTGCAGCTCAAATGAGGACAATGAGGCAGACTTCCATGGCATGTAGGACGTGAGAGAACAGAATCCCTGGAGCTGTTGGTGTGCTGAGGACATCTAGCTTTCCCAAGGAAGGGTGCAGTGTATTGCCCTGCTCTCTGAATGCAGAGTGACTTGGAAAGACTTACGGCCTGGAAGTTTCTTAGAAGGGCAGTGGAACCTGCTGGTACTCACTGTATTTGTAGGCAGTGGGGTGCCCACACGAGGGTCCTAAGTGTCTGGAAAAGCGGAGAAACGTTAAAGTAAAGCAGAACTGCGAATACTAGCTAATGGAAACTGCAACACGCTTTCGCTTCAGCAGGGCTTTTCAGGCCTTAGCGTGAGGCAGGTACTCACGTCAAGTTTCCCTTTAGCTCTAGAGCCTGACAGGATGAGCTCCCACCCATACTATGGAAGCACCGTGTTTCTTTAGAGAAAACTGCTTTTTGTTCCAGAGGGCTAACTACAGTGACTAGAGGCCAGTCAAAAAGAGAGTTATTTAGGTAGCTTCAGGGCAGCATGACTAAGAGCTTTTAATATGGGAAAGCAAGGCTTGTGCCATCAGGTCTTCTTTGCAGGTGAACAATCAGCCTGAAGTCTTCTGATTTCTAACAAGTCAAAAGAGACTCTAGCTCTACCCTGGTCCCTTGCCTGAATCAACTTTTCTTCACAAAGTGTTCTCCATGTAGCGAACTCCCTCAAATTTGAAATGCTCTATGTAGGCTATCGGGCTAGAATAGGCTAAAGCCTATTCTAAAATCCTGCAGTGTAACAGGAAAACTGTGGTTTCGTTGCAGTAGGATGCAAGCCTCCTTTCTACTGTAGGTATGGGGTCCTTGGGTGTGAGTTCCTGGAAGAAAGGCGAAGCAGATTGTGTTTCTAAGAGCAGCTCAAAATCGGACAATGAGGCAGACTCCATGGCATGTAGGACGTGAGAGAACAGAATCCCTGGAGCTGTTGGTGTGCTGAGGACATCTAGCTTTCCCAAGGAAGGGTGCAGTGTATTGCCCTACTCTCTGAACACATAGAGGGACTTGGAAAGGCTTACGGCCTGGATGTTTCTTAGAAGGGCAGTACGGCCTGCTGGTACTCACTGTATTGGTAGGCAATGGGGTGCCCACACGAGGGTCCAAAGAGTCTGGAAAACCGTAGAAACGTTAAAGTAAAGCAGAACTGCGAATACGAGCTAATGTAAACTGCAACACGCTTTCGCTTCAGCAGGGCTCTTCAGGCCTTAGCGTGAGGCAAGTACTGACGTCAAGTTTCCCTTTAGCTCTAGAGCCTGACGGGATGAGCTACCACCCATGCTATGGAAGCATCGTGCTTCGTTAGAGAAATCTTTTCGTCCTGAGTGTAACTACAGTGACTAGAGGCCAGTCAGAAATAGACGTATTTAGGTAGCTTCAGGGCAGCCTGAATAGAGCTTTTAATATGGGAAACAAGGCTTGTGCCATCAGGTCATCTTTTGCGGTGAACACGAAGTCTAAACCCATCTGATTTCCAACAAGTCAAAAGAGACTCTAGCTACACCCTGTTCCCTTGCCTGAATCAACTTTTCTTCCCAAAGTGTTCTGCATGTAGCGAACTCACTCATCCTTGGAACACTCTAAGTAGGCTATCGGTCCTTAGCCTATTCAAAATACTGCAGTGTAACAGGAACAACTGTGCTTTGGTTGCAGTAGGAACGCAAGCCTCCTTTCTCCTGTAGGTATGGGGTCCTTGAGTGTGAGTTCCTAGAAGAAAGGCGAATCAGATTGTGTTGCTAAGTGCAGCTCAAATGAGGACAATGAGGCAGACTTCCATGGCATGTAGGACGTGAGAGAACAGAATCCCTGGAGCTGTTGGTGTGCTGAGGACATCTAGCTTTCCCAAGGAAGGGTGCAGTGTATTGCCCTACTCTCTGAACACATAGAGTGACTTGGAAAGGCTTACGGCCTGGATGTTTCTTTGAAGGGCAGTGGAGCCTGCTGCTACTCACTGTATTTGTAGGCAATGGGGTGCCCACACGAGGTTCCTAAGTGTCTGGAAATGTGTAGAAACGTTAAAGTAAAGCAGAACTTCGAATACGAGCTGATGCAAACTGCAACACGCTTTCGCTTCAGCAGGGCTCCTCAGGCCTTAGCGTGAGGCAAGTACTCACGTCAAGTTTCCCTTTAGCTCTAGAGCCTGATAAGATGAGCTCCCACCCATACTATGGAAGCACCGTGTTTCCTTAGAGAAAACTGCTTTTTGTTCCAGAGGGCTAACTACAGTGACTAGAGGCCAGTCAAAAAGAGAGTTATTTAGGTAGCTTCAGGGCAGCATGACTAAGAGCTTTTAAGAAGGGAAAGCAAGGCTCGTGCCATCAGGTTTCTTTGCCGGTGAACCATCAGCCTGAAGCCTTCTGATTTCTAACAAGTCAAAAGAGACTCTAGCTCTACCCTTGTCCCTTGCCTGAATCAACTTTTCTTCACAAAGTGTTCTACATGTAGCGAACTGCCTCAAATTTGAAATGCTCTATGTAGGCTATCGGTCCTTAGGCTATTCTAAAATCCTGCAGGGTAACAGGAACAACTGTGCTTTGGTTGCAGAAGGAATGCAAGCCTCCTTTCTCCTGTAGGTATGGGGTCCTTGAGTGTGAGTTCCTAGAAGAAAGGCGAATCAGATTGTGTTGCTAAGTGCAGCTCAAATGAGGACAATGAGGCAGACTTCCATGGCATGTAGGACGTGAGAGAACAGAATCCCTGGAGCTGTTGGTGTGCTGAGGACATCTAGCTTTCCCAAGGAAGGGTGCAGTGTATTGCCCTGCTCTCTGAATGCAGAGTGACTTGGAAAGACTTACGGCCTGGAAGTTTCTTAGAAGGGCAGTGGAACCTGCTGGTACTCACTGTATTTGTAGGCAGTGGGGTGCCCACACGAGGGTCCTAAGTGTCTGGAAAAGCGGAGAAACGTTAAAGTAAAGCAGAACTGCGAATACTAGCTAATGGAAACTGCAACACGCTTTCGTTTCAGCAGGGCTTTTCAGGCCTTAGCGTGAGGCAAGTACTCACGTCAAGTTTCCCTTTAGCTCTAGAGCCTGACAGGATGAGCTCCCACCCATACTATGGAAGCACCGTGTTTCTTTAGAGAAAACTGCTTTTTGTTCCAGAGGGCTAACTACAGTGACTAGAGGCCAGTCAAAAAGAGAGTTATTTAGGTAGCTTCAGGGCAGCATGACTAAGAGCTTTTAATATGGGAAAGCAAGGCTTGTGCCATCAGGTCTTCTTTGCAGGTGAACAATCAGCCTGAAGTCTTCTGATTTCTAACAAGTCAAAAGAGACTCTAGCTCTACCCTGGTCCCTTGCCTGAATCAACTTTTCTTCACAAAGTGTTCTCCATGTAGCGAACTCCCTCAAATTTGAAATGCTCTATGTAGGCTATCGGGCTAGAATAGGCTAAAGCCTATTCTAAAATCCTGCAGTGTAACAGGAAAACTGTGGTTTCGTTGCAGTAGGATGCAAGCCTCCTTTCTACTGTAGGTATGGGGTCCTTGGGTGTGAGTTCCTGGAAGAAAGGCGAAGCAGATTGTGTTTCTAAGAGCAGCTCAAAATCGGACAATGAGGCAGACTCCATGGCATGTAGGACGTGAGAGAACAGAATCCCTGGAGCTGTTGGTGTGCTGAGGACATCTAGCTTTCCCAAGGAAGGTTGCAGTGTATTGCCCTACTCTCTGAACACATAGAGGGACTTGGAAAGGCTTACGGCCTGGATGTTTCTTAGAAGGGCAGTACGGCCTGCTGGTACTCACTGTATTGGTAGGCAATGGGGTGCCCACACGAGGGTCCAAAGAGTCTGGAAAACCGTAGAAACGTTAAAGTAAAGCAGAACTGCGAATACGAGCTAATGTAAACTGCAACACGCTTTCGCTTCAGCAGGGCTCTTCAGGCCTTAGCGTGAGGCAAGTACTGACGTCAAGTTTCCCTTTAGCTCTAGAGCCTGACGGGATGAGCTACCACCCATGCTATGGAAGCATCGTGCTTCGTTAGAGAAACCTTTTCGTCCAGAGTGTAACTACAGTGACTAGAGGCCAGTCAGAAATAGACGTATTTAGGTAGCTTCAGGGCAGCCTGAATAGAGCTTTTAATATGGGAAACAAGGCTTGTGCCATCAGGTCATCTTTTGCGGTGAACACGAAGTCTAAACCCATCTGATTTCCAACAAGTCAAAAGAGACTCTAGCTACACCCTGTTCCCTTGCCTGAATCAACTTTTCTTCCCAAAGTGTTCTGCATGTAGCGAACTCACTCATCCTTGGAACACTTTGAGTAGGCTATCAGTCCTTAGCCTATTCAAAATCCTGCAGTGTAACAGGAACAACTGTGCTTTGGTTGCAGTAGGAAGGCAAGCCTCCTTTCTCCTGTAGGTATGGGGTCCTTGAGTGTGAGTTCCTAGAAGAAAGGCGAATCAGATTGTGTTGCTAAGTGCAGCTCAAATGAGGACAATGAGGCAGACTTCCATGGCATGTAGGACGTGAGAGAACAGAATCCCTGGAGCTGTTGGTGTGCTGAGGACATCTAGCTTTCCCAAGGAAGGGTGCAGTGTATTGCCCTGCTCTCTGAATGCAGAGTGGCTTGGAAAGACTTATGGCCTGGAAGTTTCTTAGAAGGGCAGTGGAACCTGCTGGTACTCACTGTATTTGTAGGCAGTGGGGTGCCCACACGAGGGTCCTAAGTGTCTGGAAAAGCGGAGAAACGTTAAAGTAAAGCAGAACTGCGAATACTAGCTAATGGAAACTGCAACACGCTTTCGCTTCAGCAGGGCTTTTCAGGCCTTAGCGTGAGGCAAGTACTCACGTCAAGTTTCCCTTTAGCTCTAGAGCCTGACAGGATGAGCTCCCACCCATACTATGGAAGCACCGTGTTTCTTTAGAGAAAACTGCTTTTTGTTCCAGAGGGCTAACTACAGTGACTAGAGGCCAGTCAAAAAGAGAGTTATTTAGGTAGCTTCAGGGCAGCATGACTAAGAGCTTTTAATATGGGAAAGCAAGGCTTGTGCCATCAGGTCTTCTTTGCCGGTGAACAATCAGCCTGAAGTCTTCTGATTTCTAACAAGTCAAAAGAGACTCTAGCTCTACCCTGGTCCCTTGCCTGAATCAACTTTTCTTCACAAAGTGTTCTCCATGTAGCGAACTCCCTCAAATTTGAAATGCTCTATGTAGGCTATCGGGCTAGAATAGGCTAAAGCCTATTCTAAAATCCTGCAGTGTAACAGGAAAACTGTGGTTTCGTTGCAGTAGGATGCAAGCCTCCTTTCTACTGTAGGTATGGGGTCCTTGGGTGTGAGTTCCTGGAAGAAAGGCGAAGCAGATTGTGTTTCTAAGAGCAGCTCAAAATCGGACAATGAGGCAGACTCCATGGCATGTAGGACGTGAGAGAACAGAATCCCTGGAGCTGTTGGTGTGCTGAGGACATCTAGCTTTCCCAAGGAAGGGTGCAGTGTATTGCCCTACTCTCTGAACACATAGAGGGACTTGGAAAGGCTTACGGCCTGGATGTTTCTTAGAAGGGCAGTACGGCCTGCTGGTACTCACTGTATTGGTAGGCAATGGGGTGCCCACACGAGGGTCCAAAGAGTCTGGAAAACCGTAGAAACGTTAAAGTAAAGCAGAACTGCGAATACGAGCTAATGTAAACTGCAACACGCTTTCGCTTCAGCAGGGCTCTTCAGGCCTTAGCGTGAGGCAAGTACTGACGTCAAGTTTCCCTTTAGCTCTAGAGCCTGACGGGATGAGCTACCACCCATGCTATGGAAGCATCGTGCTTCGTTAGAGAAATCTTTTCGTCCTGAGTGTAACTACAGTGACTAGAGGCCAGTCAGAAATAGACGTATTTAGGTAGCTTCAGGGCAACCTGAATAGAGCTTTTAATATGGGAAACAAGGCTTGTGCCATCAGGTCATCTTTTGCGGTGAACACGAAGTCTAAACCCATCTGATTTCCAACAAGTCAAAAGAGACTCTAGCTACACCCTGTTCCCTTGCCTGAATCAACTTTTCTTCCCAAAGTGTTCTGCATGTAGCGAACTCACTCATCCTTGGAACACTCTAAGTAGGCTATCGGTCCTTAGCCTATTCAAAATACTGCAGTGTAACAGGAACAACTGTGCTTTGGTTGCAGTAGGAACGCAAGCCTCCTTTCTCCTGTAGGTATGGGGTCCTTGAGTGTGAGTTCCTAGAAGAAAGGCGAATCAGATTGTGTTGCTAAGTGCAGCTCAAATGAGGACAATGAGGCAGACTTCCATGGCATGTAGGACGTGAGAGAACAGAATCCCTGGAGCTGTTGGTGTGCTGAGGACATCTAGCTTTCCCAAGGAAGGGTGCAGTGTATTGCCCTGCTCTCTGAATGCAGAGTGACTTGGAAAGACTTACGGCCTGGAAGTTTCTTAGAAGGGCAGTGGAACCTGCTGGTACTCACTGTATTTGTAGGCAGTGGGGTGCCCACACGAGGGTCCTAAGTGTCTGGAAAAGCGGAGAAACGTTAAAGTAAAGCAGAACTGCGAATACTAGCTAATGGAAACTGCAACACGCTTTCGCTTCAGCAGGGCTTTTCAGGCCTTAGCGTGAGGCAGGTACTCACGTCAAGTTTCCCTTTAGCTCTAGAGCCTGACAGGATGAGCTCCCACCCATACTATGGAAGCACCGTGTTTCTTTAGAGAAAACTGCTTTTTGTTCCAGAGGGCTAACTACAGTGACTAGAGGCCAGTCAAAAAGAGAGTTATTTAGGTAGCTTCAGGGCAGCATGACTAAGAGCTTTTAATATGGGAAAGCAAGGCTTGTGCCATCAGGTCTTCTTTGCAGGTGAACAATCAGCCTGAAGTCTTCTGATTTCTAACAAGTCAAAAGAGACTCTAGCTCTACCCTGGTCCCTTGCCTGAATCAACTTTTCTTCACAAAGTGTTCTCCATGTAGCGAACTCCCTCAAATTTGAAATGCTCTATGTAGGCTATCGGGCTAGAATAGGCTAAAGCCTATTCTAAAATCCTGCAGTGTAACAGGAAAACTGTGGTTTCGTTGCAGTAGGATGCAAGCCTCCTTTCTACTGTAGGTATGGGGTCCTTGGGTGTGAGTTCCTGGAAGAAAGGCGAAGCAGATTGTGTTTCTAAGAGCAGCTCAAAATCGGACAATGAGGCAGACTCCATGGCATGTAGGACGTGAGAGAACAGAATCCCTGGAGCTGTTGGTGTGCTGAGGACATCTAGCTTTCCCAAGGAAGGGTGCAGTGTATTGCCCTACTCTCTGAACACATAGAGGGACTTGGAAAGGCTTACGGCCTGGATGTTTCTTAGAAGGGCAGTACGGCCTGCTGGTACTCACTGTATTGGTAGGCAATGGGGTGCCCACACGAGGGTCCAAAGAGTCTGGAAAACCGTAGAAACGTTAAAGTAAAGCAGAACTGCGAATACGAGCTAATGTAAACTGCAACACGCTTTCGCTTCAGCAGGGCTCTTCAGGCCTTAGCGTGAGGCAAGTACTGACGTCAAGTTTCCCTTTAGCTCTAGAGCCTGACGGGATGAGCTACCACCCATGCTATGGAAGCATCGTGCTTCGTTAGAGAAACCTTTTCGTCCAGAGTGTAACTACAGTGACTAGAGGCCAGTCAGAAATAGACGTATTTAGGTAGCTTCAGGGCAGCCTGAATAGAGCTTTTAATATGGGAAACAAGGCTTGTGCCATCAGGTCATCTTTTGCGGTGAACACGAAGTCTAAACCCATCTGATTTCCAACAAGTCAAAAGAGACTCTAGCTACACCCTGTTCCCTTGCCTGAATCAACTTTTCTTCCCAAAGTGTTCTGCATGTAGCGAACTCACTCATCCTTGGAACACTTTGAGTAGGCTATCGGTCCTTAGCCTATTCAAAATCCTGCAGTGTAACAGGAAACAGTGGTTTCGTTGCAGTAGGAATGCAAGCCTCGTTTCTACTGTAGGTATGGGGTCCTTGGGTGTGAGTTCCTAGAACAGAGGTGAAGCAGATTGTGTTGCTAAGTGCAGCTCAAATGAGGACAATGAGGCAGACTTCCATGGCATGTAGGACGTGAGAGAACAGAATCCCTGGAGCTGTTGGTGTGCTGAGGACATCTAGCGTTCCCAAGGAAGGGTGCAGTGTATTGCCCTAGTCTCTGAATACATAGAGTGACTTGGAAAGGCTTACGGCCTGGATGTTTCTTTGAAGGGCAGTGGAGCCTGCTGCTACTCACTGTATTTGTAGGCAATGGGGTGCCCACACGAGGTTCCTAAGTGTCTGGAAATGTGTAGAAACGTTAAAGTAAAGCAGAACTTCGAATACGAGCTGATGCAAACTGCAACACGCTTTCGCTTCAGCAGGGCTCCTCAGGCCTTAGCGTGAGGCAAGTACTCACGTCAAGTTTCCCTTTAGCTCTAGAGCCTGATAAGATGAGCTCCCACCCATACTATGGAAGCACCGTGTTTCCTTAGAGAAAACTGCTTTTTGTTCCAGAGGGCTAACTACAGTGACTAGAGGCCAGTCAAAAAGAGAGTTATTTAGGTAGCTTCAGGGCAGCATGACTAAGAGCTTTTAAGAAGGGAAAGCAAGGCTCGTGCCATCAGGTTTCTTTGCCGGTGAACCATCAGCCTGAAGCCTTCTGATTTCTAACAAGTCAAAAGAGACTCTAGCTCTACCCTTGTCCCTTGCCTGAATCAACTTTTCTTCACAAAGTGTTCTACATGTAGCGAACTGCCTCAAATTTGAAATGCTCTATGTAGGCTATCGGTCCTTAGGCTATTCTAAAATCCTGCAGGGTAACAGGAACAACTGTGCTTTGGTTGCAGAAGGAATGCAAGCCTCCTTTCTCCTGTAGGTATGGGGTCCTTGAGTGTGAGTTCCTAGAAGAAAGGCGAATCAGATTGTGTTGCTAAGTGCAGCTCAAATGAGGACAATGAGGCAGACTTCCATGGCATGTAGGACGTGAGAGAACAGAATCCCTGGAGCTGTTGGTGTGCTGAGGACATCTAGCTTTCCCAAGGAAGGGTGCAGTGTATTGCCCTGCTCTCTGAATGCAGAGTGACTTGGAAAGACTTACGGCCTGGAAGTTTCTTAGAAGGGCAGTGGAACCTGCTGGTACTCACTGTATTTGTAGGCAGTGGGGTGCCCACACGAGGGTCCTAAGTGTCTGGAAAAGCGGAGAAACGTTAAAGTAAAGCAGAACTGCGAATACTAGCTAATGGAAACTGCAACACGCTTTCGCTTCAGCAGGGCTTTTCAGGCCTTAGCGTGAGGCAAGTACTCACGTCAAGTTTCCCTTTAGCTCTAGAGCCTGACAGGATGAGCTCCCACCCATACTATGGAAGCACCGTGTTTCTTTAGAGAAAACTGCTTTTTGTTCCAGAGGGCTAACTACAGTGACTAGAGGCCAGTCAAAAAGAGAGTTATTTAGGTAGCTTCAGGGCAGCATGACTAAGAGCTTTTAATATGGGAAAGCAAGGCTTGTGCCATCAGGTCTTCTTTGCAGGTGAACAATCAGCCTGAAGTCTTCTGATTTCTAACAAGTCAAAAGAGACTCTAGCTCTACCCTGGTCCCTTGCCTGAATCAACTTTTCTTCACAAAGTGTTCTCCATGTAGCGAACTCCCTCAAATTTGAAATGCTCTATGTAGGCTATCGGGCTAGAATAGGCTAAAGCCTATTCTAAAATCCTGCAGTGTAACAGGAAAACTGTGGTTTCGTTGCAGTAGGATGCAAGCCTCCTTTCTACTGTAGGTATGGGGTCCTTGGGTGTGAGTTCCTGGAAGAAAGGCGAAGCAGATTGTGTTTCTAAGAGCAGCTCAAAATCGGACAATGAGGCAGACTCCATGGCATGTAGGACGTGAGAGAACAGAATCCCTGGAGCTGTTGGTGTGCTGAGGACATCTAGCTTTCCCAAGGAAGGGTGCAGTGTATTGCCCTACTCTCTGAACACATAGAGGGACTTGGAAAGGCTTACGGCCTGGATGTTTCTTAGAAGGGCAGTACGGCCTGCTGGTACTCACTGTATTGGTAGGCAATGGGGTGCCCACACGAGGGTCCAAAGAGTCTGGAAAACCGTAGAAACGTTAAAGTAAAGCAGAACTGCGAATACGAGCTAATGTAAACTGCAACACGCTTTCGCTTCAGCAGGGCTCTTCAGGCCTTAGCGTGAGGCAAGTACTGACGTCAAGTTTCCCTTTAGCTCTAGAGCCTGACGGGATGAGCTACCACCCATGCTATGGAAGCATCGTGCTTCGTTAGAGAAATCTTTTCGTCCTGAGTGTAACTACAGTGACTAGAGGCCAGTCAGAAATAGACGTATTTAGGTAGCTTCAGGGCAACCTGAATAGAGCTTTTAATATGGGAAACAAGGCTTGTGCCATCAGGTCATCTTTTGCGGTGAACACGAAGTCTAAACCCATCTGATTTCCAACAAGTCAAAAGAGACTCTAGCTACACCCTGTTCCCTTGCCTGAATCAACTTTTCTTCCCAAAGTGTTCTGCATGTAGCGAACTCACTCATCCTTGGAACACTCTAAGTAGGCTATCGGTCCTTAGCCTATTCAAAATACTGCAGTGTAACAGGAACAACTGTGCTTTGGTTGCAGTAGGAACGCAAGCCTCCTTTCTCCTGTAGGTATGGGGTCCTTGAGTGTGAGTTCCTAGAAGAAAGGCGAATCAGATTGTGTTGCTAAGTGCAGCTCAAATGAGGACAATGAGGCAGACTTCCATGGCATGTAGGACGTGAGAGAACAGAATCCCTGGAGCTGTTGGTGTGCTGAGGACATCTAGCTTTCCCAAGGAAGGGTGCAGTGTATTGCCCTACTCTCTGAACACATAGAGTGACTTGGAAAGGCTTACGGCCTGGATGTTTCTTTGAAGGGCAGTGGAGCCTGCTGCTACTCACTGTATTTGTAGGCAATGGGGTGCCCACACGAGGTTCCTAAGTGTCTGGAAATGTGTAGAAACGTTAAAGTAAAGCAGAACTTCGAATACGAGCTGATGCAAACTGCAACACGCTTTCGCTTCAGCAGGGCTCCTCAGGCCTTAGCGTGAGGCAAGTACTCACGTCAAGTTTCCCTTTAGCTCTAGAGCCTGATAAGATGAGCTCCCACCCATACTATGGAAGCACCGTGTTTCCTTAGAGAAAACTGCTTTTTGTTCCAGAGGGCTAACTACAGTGACTAGAGGCCAGTCAAAAAGAGAGTTATTTAGGTAGCTTCAGGGCAGCATGACTAAGAGCTTTTAAGAAGGGAAAGCAAGGCTCGTGCCATCAGGTTTCTTTGCCGGTGAACCATCAGCCTGAAGCCTTCTGATTTCTAACAAGTCAAAAGAGACTCTAGCTCTACCCTTGTCCCTTGCCTGAATCAACTTTTCTTCACAAAGTGTTCTACATGTAGCGAACTGCCTCAAATTTGAAATGCTCTATGTAGGCTATCGGTCCTTAGGCTATTCTAAAATCCTGCAGGGTAACAGGAACAACTGTGCTTTGGTTGCAGAAGGAATGCAAGCCTCCTTTCTCCTGTAGGTATGGGGTCCTTGAGTGTGAGTTCCTAGAAGAAAGGCGAATCAGATTGTGTTGCTAAGTGCAGCTCAAATGAGGACAATGAGGCAGACTTCCATGGCATGTAGGACGTGAGAGAACAGAATCCCTGGAGCTGTTGGTGTGCTGAGGACATCTAGCTTTCCCAAGGAAGGGTGCAGTGTATTGCCCTGCTCTCTGAATGCAGAGTGACTTGGAAAGACTTACGGCCTGGAAGTTTCTTAGAAGGGCAGTGGAACCTGCTGGTACTCACTGTATTTGTAGGCAGTGGGGTGCCCACACGAGGGTCCTAAGTGTCTGGAAAAGCGGAGAAACGTTAAAGTAAAGCAGAACTGCGAATACTAGCTAATGGAAACTGCAACACGCTTTCGTTTCAGCAGGGCTTTTCAGGCCTTAGCGTGAGGCAAGTACTCACGTCAAGTTTCCCTTTAGCTCTAGAGCCTGACAGGATGAGCTCCCACCCATACTATGGAAGCACCGTGTTTCTTTAGAGAAAACTGCTTTTTGTTCCAGAGGGCTAACTACAGTGACTAGAGGCCAGTCAAAAAGAGAGTTATTTAGGTAGCTTCAGGGCAGCATGACTAAGAGCTTTTAATATGGGAAAGCAAGGCTTGTGCCATCAGGTCTTCTTTGCAGGTGAACAATCAGCCTGAAGTCTTCTGATTTCTAACAAGTCAAAAGAGACTCTAGCTCTACCCTGGTCCCTTGCCTGAATCAACTTTTCTTCACAAAGTGTTCTCCATGTAGCGAACTCCCTCAAATTTGAAATGCTCTATGTAGGCTATCGGGCTAGAATAGGCTAAAGCCTATTCTAAAATCCTGCAGTGTAACAGGAAAACTGTGGTTTCGTTGCAGTAGGATGCAAGCCTCCTTTCTACTGTAGGTATGGGGTCCTTGGGTGTGAGTTCCTGGAAGAAAGGCGAAGCAGATTGTGTTTCTAAGAGCAGCTCAAAATCGGACAATGAGGCAGACTCCATGGCATGTAGGACGTGAGAGAACAGAATCCCTGGAGCTGTTGGTGTGCTGAGGACATCTAGCTTTCCCAAGGAAGGGTGCAGTGTATTGCCCTACTCTCTGAACACATAGAGGGACTTGGAAAGGCTTACGGCCTGGATGTTTCTTAGAAGGGCAGTACGGCCTGCTGGTACTCACTGTATTGGTAGGCAATGGGGTGCCCACACGAGGGTCCAAAGAGTCTGGAAAACCGTAGAAACGTTAAAGTAAAGCAGAACTGCGAATACGAGCTAATGGAAACTGCAACACGCTTTCGCTTCAGCAGGGCTCTTCAGGCCTTAGCGTGAGGCAAGTACTGACGTCAAGTTTCCCTTTAGCTCTAGAGCCTGACGGGATGAGCTACCACCCATGCTATGGAAGCATCGTGCTTCGTTAGAGAAATCTTTTCGTCCTGAGTGTAACTACAGTGACTAGAGGCCAGTCAGAAATAGACGTATTTAGGTAGCTTCAGGGCAACCTGAATAGAGCTTTTAATATGGGAAACAAGGCTTGTGCCATCAGGTCATCTTTTGCGGTGAACACGAAGTCTAAACCCATCTGATTTCCAACAAGTCAAAAGAGACTCTAGCTACACCCTGTTCCCTTGCCTGAATCAACTTTTCTTCCCAAAGTGTTCTGCATGTAGCGAACTCACTCATCCTTGGAACACTCTAAGTAGGCTATCGGTCCTTAGCCTATTCAAAATACTGCAGTGTAACAGGAACAACTGTGCTTTGGTTGCAGTAGGAACGCAAGCCTCCTTTCTCCTGTAGGTATGGGGTCCTTGAGTGTGAGTTCCTAGAAGAAAGGCGAATCAGATTGTGTTGCTAAGTGCAGCTCAAATGAGGACAATGAGGCAGACTTCCATGGCATGTAGGACGTGAGAGAACAGAATCCCTGGAGCTGTTGGTGTGCTGAGGACATCTAGCTTTCCCAAGGAAGGGTGCAGTGTATTGCCCTACTCTCTGAACACATAGAGTGACTTGGAAAGGCTTACGGCCTGGATGTTTCTTTGAAGGGCAGTGGAGCCTGCTGCTACTCACTGTATTTGTAGGCAATGGGGTGCCCACACGAGGTTCCTAAGTGTCTGGAAATGTGTAGAAACGTTAAAGTAAAGCAGAACTTCGAATACGAGCTGATGCAAACTGCAACACGCTTTCGCTTCAGCAGGGCTCCTCAGGCCTTAGCGTGAGGCAAGTACTCACGTCAAGTTTCCCTTTAGCTCTAGAGCCTGATAAGATGAGCTCCCACCCATACTATGGAAGCACCGTGTTTCCTTAGAGAAAACTGCTTTTTGTTCCAGAGGGCTAACTACAGTGACTAGAGGCCAGTCAAAAAGAGAGTTATTTAGGTAGCTTCAGGGCAGCATGACTAAGAGCTTTTAAGAAGGGAAAGCAAGGCTCGTGCCATCAGGTTTCTTTGCCGGTGAACCATCAGCCTGAAGCCTTCTGATTTCTAACAAGTCAAAAGAGACTCTAGCTCTACCCTTGTCCCTTGCCTGAATCAACTTTTCTTCACAAAGTGTTCTACATGTAGCGAACTGCCTCAAATTTGAAATGCTCTATGTAGGCTATCGGTCCTTAGGCTATTCTAAAATCCTGCAGGGTAACAGGAACAACTGTGCTTTGGTTGCAGAAGGAATGCAAGCCTCCTTTCTCCTGTAGGTATGGGGTCCTTGAGTGTGAGTTCCTAGAAGAAAGGCGAATCAGATTGTGTTGCTAAGTGCAGCTCAAATGAGGACAATGAGGCAGACTTCCATGGCATGTAGGACGTGAGAGAACAGAATCCCTGGAGCTGTTGGTGTGCTGGGGACATCTAGCTTTCCCAAGGAAGGGTGCAGTGTATTGCCCTGCTCTCTGAATGCAGAGTGACTTGGAAAGACTTACGGCCTGGAAGTTTCTTAGAAGGGCAGTGGAACCTGCTGGTACTCACTGTATTTGTAGGCAGTGGGGTGCCCACACGAGGGTCCTAAGTGTCTGGAAAAGCGGAGAAACGTTAAAGTAAAGCAGAACTGCGAATACTAGCTAATGGAAACTGCAACACGCTTTCGTTTCAGCAGGGCTTTTCAGGCCTTAGCGTGAGGCAAGTACTCACGTCAAGTTTCCCTTTAGCTCTAGAGCCTGACAGGATGAGCTCCCACCCATACTATGGAAGCACCGTGTTTCTTTAGAGAAAACTGCTTTTTGTTCCAGAGGGCTAACTACAGTGACTAGAGGCCAGTCAAAAAGAGAGTTATTTAGGTAGCTTCAGGGCAGCATGACTAAGAGCTTTTAATATGGGAAAGCAAGGCTTGTGCCATCAGGTCTTCTTTGCAGGTGAACAATCAGCCTGAAGTCTTCTGATTTCTAACAAGTCAAAAGAGACTCTAGCTCTACCCTGGTCCCTTGCCTGAATCAACTTTTCTTCACAAAGTGTTCTCCATGTAGCGAACTCCCTCAAATTTGAAATGCTCTATGTAGGCTATCGGGCTAGAATAGGCTAAAGCCTATTCTAAAATCCTGCAGTGTAACAGGAAAACTGTGGTTTCGTTGCAG